>NW_021703774.1:99810311-99838873 GCF_005190385.1 Monodon monoceros
CTAAGCCCATGCACCACAACTACTGAGCCCGTGAGCCACAACTACTGAAGCTCGCGTGCCTAGGGCCCATGCTCCGCAACAAGAGAAGCCACTGCAATGAGAAGCCTGCTCGCCACAACTAGAGAAA
Source organism: Monodon monoceros (assembly GCF_005190385.1). Classification (NCBI taxonomy): domain Eukaryota; kingdom Metazoa; phylum Chordata; class Mammalia; order Artiodactyla; family Monodontidae; genus Monodon; species Monodon monoceros. Next base: position 99,810,439 of record NW_021703774.1, read on the forward strand.
GCCCAGGTGCAGCAACAAAGACCCAACGCAGCCAAAAAATAAACGAAATTGAGTTATTTGTAGTGAGGTGGATGGACCTAGGGCCTGTCATACAGAGCGAAGTAAGTTAGAAAGAGAAAACCAAATACCGTATGCTAACACATATATATGGAATCTAAAAAAAAAAAAAAAAAAGTTCTGAAGAACCTAGGGGCAGGAAAGGAATAAAGACACAGACATAGAGAATGGACTTGAGGACATGGGGAAGGGGAAGGGGAAGCTGAGATGAAGTGAGAGAGTGGCATGGACATATATATACACTACCAAATGTAAAATAGCTAGCTAGTGGGAAGCAGCCGCATAGCACAGGGAGATCAGCTCGGTGCTTTGTGAGCACCTAGAGGGGTGGGATAGGGAGGGTGGGAGGGTGATGCAAGAGGGAGGAGATATAGGGATATATGTATATGTCTGGCTGATACACTTTGTTATAAAGCAGAAACTAACACACCACTGTAGAGCAATTATACTCCAATAAAGATGTTAAAAAAAAAAAAAGGTATAGGATCCATTCCAAACAAAGTTTATCTGTATGTGTTGTGGTATAAAGTATTTACCTTATTAAGTGCTTTCTTTATATTTCTGTTTTTTTACAGCTAGCATATTTTTCAAAAGTATTATTACTATAAATCTCTAGAGTTTATTTAAAGAAAAGGGTAAAAGTTATATTTGGGGATATGTGTCAATAATTTTAACTTCAGTTTTTTTCAGCCAGATTACTCCTAAATATTTAGCAGTAAAAGCTAGCTACAATGTTGTCAATATAACAATAAGGAAAAAAAAGATTTTTGAAGTTTATTTCAGAGTAACTGGTAATTGAAAAACTTGAATGAAAATATGTTGTACACATGAAACTTACATAAATCTTATAAACCAGTGTTATCACAAAAGAAAAAGGGCAAACATGTCTCTCAGCTTTTTCTATGAAATGATGAAATCATTGTATTTGAGTTTTTGCAAGGAATAGCCTTATCAATTTGTTAGGTTTTCTGAGTGTTCAAGTCCACTAAACATATTAAGTAAGACATGATACCTATTTTTCTTCCTTACTTTTCAAAATTAAGAACGTCTGTGTAGGAAGTATTTAGAGGTAGAGCAGATGGGACTTCGTGCTTCATATGTTTGTAAAAGATGTTGAAAGTGAAAAATTGATAAGTAACATAGAAGTAGTCTTACATGGCTAAATTTTGAGGTGTTGCTTCTTTATGCCTATTTTTAAAACTTAATGTAAAATCATTTGAATAAGATCATAGATTTTCAGATTTGTTTTGAAATAAAGTTATCACAGTGAGATCAAACAATATAAAAAAAGAAGAAAAAGTATCACTATTCTTTACAGTAGAAATGGTAGGAAAGTTTATTTCCTCATTTATATATTTTCCATCTCCAGTGATTTTTCTTTATTTATAATAAGATATTGCCAATCATTTAGTCATAAAGAATTACTTATTTCCAGATGTTATATTTTTCTAATTAGTAGTAGTTTATGCCTTAAAGACTAAAATAAAATGATAGTGTCGTACAAATTTGATTCTTTCAGCTGCTTAATTTTTGTTTTCATTTTACTGTGTAACCATAATACAAGTTTTCTCAGCCTTAGCACTATTGACATTTGGGCAGATAATTCTTAGTTGTGAAGGGCACTTCTGTGCATTGAAGGATGTTTAACAGCATCTCTGGCCTCTACCCACAAGATTCCAGTAGCACTCCCCAGTTCCAGACATTGCCAGGTATCCCCTGGGGGGAAAATTGACTCCAGTTGAGAATCACTGCTGTAGTGTATTTACTAAAGTTCTTATCATGACTTTCAGGAGCATAATTTGGAATAAAGCAACGTACCACTAGTAGCTAGGCACAAAATCAGCAGAACAGAAAATCTGCTGGGCCATATTTTGGATAGTTCAGCAAAAATAAAAAGGTCAGAAACAGTAACTTCATTTCTTAATCAAAGTCTAGATTGTCTAGGTAATTGGTATGGAACAGACCACTGGGAACATTTTAGTGAGTGCCACACAGGGAAATAAAATTAATTAATAGCTACAGATGTCATTTATGGCTATTTTTTTAAATCTTTATTTTAAAATGTGAAGCAGCAGGATCTGCAGAAATTAAAGAACACATGAATATATACGCAAATCAATCAATATGATACACCATATTAACAAATTGAAGGAGAAAAACCATATGATAATCTCAGTAGATGCAGAAAAGGCTTTCGACAAAATTCAACACCCATGTATGATAAAAACTCTGCAGAAAGTAGGCATAGAGGGAACCTACCTCAACATAATAAAGGCCATATATGACAAACCCACAGCCAACATCATTCTCAATGGTGAAAAACTGAAACCATTTCCTCTAGGATCAGGAACAAGACAAGGTTGCCCACTCTCACCACTATTAGTCAGCATAATTTTGGGAGTTTTAGCCACAGCAGTCAGAGAAGAAAAAGAAATAAAAGGAATTCAAATCAGAAAAGAAGAAGTAAAACTGTCACTGTTTGCAGATGACAAGATACTATACATAGGGAATCCTAAAGATGCTACCAGAAAACTACAGCTAATCAATGAATTTGGTAGAGTAGCAGGATACAAAATTAATGTACAGAAATCTCTTGCATTCCTCTACACTAATGATGAAAGATCTGAAAGAGAAATTAAGGAAACACTCCCATTTACCAGCGCAACAAAAAGAATAAAATACCTAGGTATGTACCTAAGGAGACAAAAGACCTGTATGCAGAAAATTATAAGACACCGATGAAAGAAATTAAAGATGATACAAACTGATGGAGAGATATACCATGTTCTTGGATTGGAAGTATCAACATGGTGAAAATGACTACCCAAAGCAATCTACAGATTCAATGCAATCCCTATCAAACTACCAATGCATTTTTCACAAAACTGGAACAAAAAATTTCACAATTTATATGGAAACACAAAAGATCCTGAATAGTGAAAGCAATCTTGAGAAAGAAAAACGGAGCTGGAGGAATCAGGCTCCTGGACTTCACTCTATACTACAAAGCTACAGTAATCAAGACAGTATGGTACTGGCACAAAAACAGAAAGATAGATCAATGGAACAGGATAGAAAGCCAGAGATAAACCCATGCACATATGGTCACCTTATCTTTGATAAAGGAGGCAAGAATATATAGTGGAGAAAAGAGATCCTCTTCAATAAGTGGTGCTGGGAAAACTGGACAGCTACATGTAAAAGAATGAAATTAAAACACTCGCTAACACCATACACAAAAATAAACTCTGGATTAAAGACCTAAATGTAAGGCCAGAAACTATCAAACTGTTAGAGGAAAACATAGGCAGAACACTCTATGACGTAAATCACAGCAAGATCCTTTTTGACCCACCTCCTAGAGAAATGGAAATAAAAACAAAAATAAACCAATGGGACCTAATGAAACTTAAAAGCTTTTGCACAGCAAAGGAAACCATAAACAAGGCGAAAAGACAACCCTCATAATGGGAGAAAATATTTGCAAATGAAGCAACTGACAGGATTAATCTCCAAAATATACAAGCAACTCATGCAACTCAATATCAAAAAAACAAATAACCCAATCCAAAAATGGACAGAAGACCTAAATAGACATTTCTCCAAAGAAGATATACAGATTGCCAACAAACACATGAAAGGATGCTCCACATCACTAATCATTAGAGAAATGCAAATCAAAACTACAGTGAGGTATCACCTCATAATGGCCATCATCAAAAAATCTACAAACAGTAAATGCTTGAGAGGGTGTGGAGAAAAGAGAACCCTCTTTCACTGTTGGTGAATGTAAATTGATACAGCCACTATGGAGAACAGTATGGAGGTTCCTTAAAAAACTACAAATAGAACTACCATACGACCCAGCAATCCCACTACTGGGCATATACCCTGAGAAAACCATAATTCAAAAAGAGTCACATGCCACAATGTTCACTGCAGCACTATTTACTATAGCCAGGACATGGAAGCAACCTAAGGGTCCATCAACAGATGAATGGATAAAGAAGATGTGGCACAAACATACAATTGAATATTATTCAGCCATAAAAAGAAACGAAATTGAGTTATTTGTAGTGAGGTGGATGGACCTAGAGTCTGTCATACAGAGTGAAGTACGTTGGAAAGAGAAAAACAAATACCGTATGCTAACACATATATATGGAATCTAAAAAGAAAAATGGTTCTGGTGAGCCTAGGGGCAGGCAGGAAGACACAGACGTAGAGAATGGACTTGAGGACATGGGGAGGGGGAAGGGTAAGCTGGGACGAAGTGAGAGAGTAGCATTGACATATACACACTACCAAATGTAAAATAGCTAGCTAGTGGGAAGCAGCTGCACAGCACAGGGATATCAGCTCCGTGCTTTGTGACCACCGAGAGGGGTGGGATAGGGAGGGTGGGAGGGAGATGCAAAAGGGAGGGCATATGGGGATATATGTATAAGTATAGCTGATTCACTTTGTTATACAACAGAAACTAACACAACATTGTAAAGCAATTATACTCCAATAAAGATGTTAAAAAAAAAAAAAGAACACATGAAGGTCCTTATACTATTTTGTGTTACTCTCAAATCATGGTAAGTTCCGTGGCATGCTGGAATAAAAACGTGTTTCACTCCTTTTGTCATTATATGTACAACAGGTGATGCCCAGTGCCCTGCTGGGAACATCATTAATCCAACTTCCTCTCCAAAATTTTTGACATTCTGTATCATGATGAACACTCAACAGGCAAGCCAGTTTACAGGGTGTTTTTCCATTTAAACATATGCCAGGGAAAAAATTTAACGTAGCTATTTGAGAGAAAAGCAAAATGATTCCAAGTTTTATTAAACTGCCTCTGCAGGAGGGAGAAATACACAAGTCTTAGCTGCCGGCATCTATTAAGCTCAATATGCATTTGAAAGCTAATAGAAATCATTGATGGAGAGTCCAGAGGGTAGTTGACATTACTAGGCTTCTTGAGGTAGGTGTCAAGAAGAAGGTAAGACAGGACCAAATTCTGAACACTAAGAGAGAACCCTACTCACCAGGTCTGTGTTGTTTCCTTTGCTCTGCGACTTCTACCTGCTGTGGAGCAAGGCAGGAAGGAAAAAAGAAAATATTCTTTTCCATTGTATTGCATTTTAAGGTCTTCCTTGACTTTTTACTGAATGAATTGAGATTAATCTTCTTTTAAAACCCTATCTCAGTGTTAATATAGGGTTGGACTTGTCACGCAGGTGGGTGATTGTAACTTTATTGCCATTAAAAGATTTCAAATTGCATTCATGCTTCTTTGTGCACGTAAAGAAAAATGGACAAAATAATGAAGATTGATATTTCCTTAAGTCTGCTCTGTTTAATTCTGATGTCTGCTCTTCTACAATGCTGTGTTTCTGATTGTACACAGTTTAGTGATATCTAGGAGTATATAGTTGTTGCCCATAAATAAAAATCACAAAGTTGGTTTAAAAAAAAAGATTGGCTTTTCTTTTAGCTTTCCTAAAATAAAATGGTTTCAATAATTTTATTCAGTAACTTCTTGATTCCTACATTTGTATTATATTATTTCAGATTTTACATGTCCATCAGTTTCATGTGGAATTTATTATTTTTTAAAATAAATTTATTTATTTATTGGCTGTGTTGGGTCTTTGTTGCTGTGCATGGGCTTTCTCTGGTTGCGGCGAGTGGGGGCTACTCTTTGTTGCAGTGTGCGGGCTTCTCGTTGTGGTGGCTTCTCTTTGTTGTGGAGCATGGCTCTAGGCACGCGGGTTGCAGTAGTTGCGGTGCATGGGCTCAGTAGTTGTGGTTCGCAGTCTCTAGAGCGCAGGCTCGGTATTTGTGGCACACGGGCTTAGTTGCTCCGCAGCATGTGGGATCTTCTCGGACCAGGGCTCGAACCAATGTCCCCTGCATTGGCAGGCGCATTCTTTTTTTTTTTTTTAACATCTTTATTGGAGTAAAGTTGCTTTACAATGGTGTGCTAGTTTCTGCTTTATATCAAAGTGAATCAGTTATACGTATACATATGTTCCTATATCTCTTCCCTCTTGCGTCTCCCTCCCTCCCACCCTCCCTATCCCACCCCTCTAGGTGGTCAGAAAGCACCGAGCTGATCTCCCTGTGCTATGCGGCTGCTTCCCACTAGCTAGCTATTTTACGTTTGGTAGTGTATATATGTCCATGCCACTCTCTCGCTTTGTCACAGCTTACCCTTCCCCCTCCCCATATCCTCAAGTCCATTCTCTAGTAGGTCTGTGTCTTTATTCCTGTCTTACCCCTAGGTTCTTCATGACATATTTTTCCTTAAATTCCATATATATATGTTAGCATATGGTATTTGTCTTTCTCTTTCTGACTTACTTCACTCTGTATGACAGACTCTAGGTCCATCCACCTCATTACAAATAGCTCAATTTCGTTTCTTTTTATGGCTGAGTAATATTCCATTGTATATATGTACCACATCTTCTTTATCCATTCATCCGATGACGGACACTTAGGTTGTTTCCATCTCATGGCTATTGTAAATAGAGCTGCAATGAACATTGTGGTACATGACTCTTTTTGAATTATGGTTTTCTCAGGGTATATGCCCAGTAGTGGGATTGCTGGGTCATATGGTAGTTCTATTTGTAGTTTTTTAAGGAACCTCCATACTGTTCTCCATAGTGGCTGTACCAATTCACATTCCCACCAGCAGTGCAAGAGGGTTCCCTTTTCTCCACACCCTCTCCAGCATTTATTGTTTCTAGATTTTTTGATGATGGCCATTCTGACTGGTGTGAGATGATATCTCATTGTAGTTTTGATTTGCATTTCTCTAATGATTAATGATGTTGAACATTCTTTCATGTGTTTGTTGGCAGTCTCTATATCTTCTTTGGAGAAATGTCTGTTTAGGTCTTCTGCCCATTTTTGGATTGGGTTGTTTGTTTTTTTGTTATTGAGCTGCATGAGCTGCTTGTAAAGTTTGGAGATTAATCCTTTGTCAGTTGCTTCATTTGCAAATATTTTCTCCCATTCTGAGGGTTGTCTTTTGGTCTTGTTTATGGTTTCCTTTGCTGTGCAAAAGCGTTGCAGTTTCATTAGGTCCCATTGGTTTATTTTTGTTTTTATTTCCATTTCTCTAGGAGGTGGGTCAAAAAGGATCTTGCTGTGATTTATGTCATAGAGTGTTCTGCCTATGTTTTCCTCTAACAGTTTGATAGTTTCTGGCCTTACATTTAGGTCTTTAATCCATTTTGAGTTTATTTTTATGTATGGTGTTAGGGAGTGATCTAATCTCATACTTTTACACATACCTGTCCAGTTTTCCCAGCACCACTTATTGAAGAGGCTGTCCTTTCTCCACTGTACATTCCTGCCTCCTTTATCAAAGATAAGGTGATCATATGTGCATGGGTTTATCTCTGGGCTTTCTATCCTGTTCCATTGATCTATCTTTCTGTTTTTGTGCCAGTACCATACTGTCTTGATTACTGTAGCTTTGTAGTATAGAGTGAAGTCCAGGAGCCTGATTCCTCCGGCTCCGTTTTTCCTTCTCAAGATTGCTTTGGCTATTCGGGGTCTTTTGTGTTTCCATACAAATTGTGAAATATTTTGTTCTAGTTCTGTGAAAAATGCCAGTGGTAGTTTGATAGGGATTGCATTGAATCTGTAGATTGCTTTGGGTAGTAGAGTCATTTTCACAATGTTGATTCTTCCAATCCAAGAACATGGTATATCTCTCCATCTATTTGTATCTTTAATTTCTTTCATCAGTGTCTTATAATTTTCTGCATACAGGTCTTTTGTCTCCTTAGGTAGGTTTATTCCTAGATATTTTATTCTTTTTGTTGCAATGGTAAATGGGAGTGTTTTCTTGATTTCACTTTCAGATTTTTCATCATTAGTGTATAGGAATGCAAGAGATTTCTGTGCATTAATTTTGTATCCTGCTACTTTACCAAATTTATTGATTAGCTCTAGTAGTTTTCTGGTAGCATCTTTAGGATTCTCTATGTATAGTATCATGTCATCTGCAAACAGTGACAGCTTTACCTCTTCTTTTCCGATTTGGATTCCTTTTATTTCCTTTTCTTCTCTGATTGCTGTGGCTAAAACTTCCAAAACTATGTTGAATAAGAGTGGTGAGAGTGGGCAACCTTGTCTTGTTCCTGATCTTCGTGGAAATGCTTTCAGTTTTTCACCATTGAGGACGATGTTGGCTGTGGGTTTGTCATATATGACCTTTATTATGTTGAGGAAAGTTCCCTCTATGCCTACTTTCTGCAGAGTTTTTATCATAAATGGGTGTTGAATTTTGTCAAAAGCTTTCTCTGCATCTACTGAGATTATCATATGGTTTTTCTCCTTCAGTTTGTTATTACGGTGTATCACGTTGATTGATTTGCATATATTGAAGAATCCTTGAATTCCTGGAATAAACCCCACTTGATCATGGGGTGTGATCCTTTTAATGTGCTATTGGATTCTGTTTGCTAGTATTTTGTTGAGGATTTTTGCATCTATGCTTATCAATGATATTGGCCTGTAGTTTTCTTTCTTTGTGACGTCCATGTCTGGTTTTTGTTTCAGGGTGATGGTGGCCTCGTAGAATGAGTTTGGGAGTGTTCCTCCGTCTTCTGTATTTTGCAAGAGTTTGAGAAGGATAGGTGTTAGCTCTTCTCTAAATGTTTGATAGAATTCGCCTGTGAAGCCATCTGGTCCTTGGATTTTGTTTGTTCGAAGATTTTTAATCACAGTCTCAATTTCAGTTCTTGTGATTGGTCTGTTCATATTTTCTATTTCTTCCTGGTTCAGTCTTGGCAGGTTGTGGCAGGTGGATTCTTAACCACTGCCCCACCAGGGAAGTCCCTCATGTGGAATTTATTTTGATATAAGATATGTTTTAGGTATTTAAATATGCTATTTCCAAATGATTAACAGTTGTCTCATCATCTTTTATTAACTAATCTTTCTCTAGTGGCCAAAAAAAAAAAAAAAAGATTGAACTTCTAAAAGTAAAATCATGCCATGCTACAGTTGTTCAAAGAACCCTCTTAAATGGGTTAAGAGTACTTGTATGGTGGGTTTATAACTTGTTTGTCCCTTTAACTGGAGATGTTCTAAAAGTGCCTAAGGCAGCATCTGACACTTAGTAGACAATAAGTAGTTGCTGAATGAATGTGTGGGAAGGGGATGTCTTGGTGTGGGAGTATTCCTTATCGCACAACATAAAAAAAATGTTAAAAAAGTAGAGAAAAACATGTACAAAAGAAGGCATGTTAACTGTCACCCAGCTTGAACAGTTACCAACTCACAGCCAAGTTTGTTTTAATAATACCCCACGTACTTTTCCCTTCCCATATTATTTTGAGGCAAATACCAGATATTATTTTACTCATAAATATTTCGATGTCTATCTCTAAAAGATAAGGTCTCTTTTCTTTAAACATTACATTATTACACCAGAAAAATTAAAATAATTCCTTAACGACGTCAGGTATCCTGTCAGTCTTCAAGTTTTCAATTGTCTCATAAATGTCATTTTCTTTTACAGTTTTACATTTGAATCAGGACTCAGGAAAGATCCACAGGTTGTGATTATTTAATATGCAGTATTTCTTATGTATTTTTTGATCTTTGGTTTTCCCATCTTCTCTCTATTTTCTCCCTTGTATTTTATTTGTTGAAGAACTGGGTTGTTTGTACTCCAGCACTTCCCACAGCCTAGAGTTTGCTGATTGTATCCTAATAGTGTCACTTACTTAACTGTCACTTATATTCCTCTGTCTCCTGTATTTCCTGTAAACTGGTAAGGCTTAATCAGATTCAGATTCAGTTTTCTTTTTGGCAAGCCCAAAAAGAAGGTGGTGGCCAAACCATAATGACAGCATTATTGGCTTTTTGTTCAGTGCCTTTGCAAATTGATTTTGCCATTTGTTGAGTATTTTCTATGTGCCTTGCAATGTGCTTATGTTCTATAGGCATTATGTCATTTAATCATATTTAAGCTTCATAATACTAATACATATCAATTTCTCTCTGATGACTAGACCTCTTATCAGGGCCAAGTAATCTTAAATGTCTTTCAAACAACCCCCTTTGTGTAAACCCCATTGTCATTTATGTGATTTAATTTGGAATTCTATATGAACTTTCTTTTTACTGAATTCATTTAGAGCTATACAAAAATAACTTGCATTAAAGGCATTTTAAAAAATATTTTAATAATAAAGCTCAAAGACCTATCATATAATTGTGAATTCGTTGTACTCAAGCCTTTTGGTACTGGGATTCACCATCTGTTAACCTCACAGAGACCGATATCTAAACCGCAAATAAAGCCAACAGAATTCAGTATTTCCTGAGTCTCTTTTTCCTCTGCACTCATTGTCTTCTGCAGATGCATTTACGTCTCTTTCATCTCTTTCTGCTTTCTTTGCATGCTCACAGTATCCTACTGTTGCCCAGTGTGAGAAACTGACTTGTGATTGTAAAAGCAAAACTAGCCTTTCGTTGTTTGTTTACGTATCTTTATTTTGCTCAATTCTCCCCATAGTCCTAAATTCAGTTGTTTATAAAACCAGACCACTGGTGTTCCAGACTCAAAAAATAAATATCAAATTATCTTGACTAGCTGACATTTTGATGATTAAACTGTTTGATATGTGGTTGATGGAGAAAAAGCACTAACTGACCCGAGTCGCAATTAGATACCAGAGCACTGAGAGCAAAACAGTGCAAAGAGGATCCTGTTGTGCAGCCTTACAGACTGACATGCAGGGCGTATTTTATTCTTTATATATCTTAACCTTTCTTCTCCTTTAATAGTTGTAACTTTCTCCTTAAGTTTCCAGAATATCTATTAGGTGAAGCATTTGATTAGTTGAATAGAAGGAACAGAAAGCATTGGTGAATACAGCAGGGAAATAGGAATCAATGTGAATAATTTCTTACTCTGGTTGTACCTCACTGTGAGACATTAGACAAGTAGCCAAATTCTCTGTTCTTATTTCTTAAAACACAATTATTTTACCATGCTTATTCATGAAGAACTTTAAGATTCTTATTTGAAACACTCTTCTGTAAGCTTGTAGTAAGTGGGAATTGTGTCTTTCTTTACCTGATCTTACTGGGTGCCCAGGGTAGCATGGAGCACGTGCTTGTGCTTAATGAGTAGGTTTGGATGCTGGTGGTATTTGAAAGGTTATACATTTTAAAGGGTATTTTGTTCCCTTTTCCTTGGCAAGACCAAGGAGCTTCCTTTTCTAAGACCAGTTGTGTTTGGACTAAGTGAAAGTACACTTTGTTCTAGGAGAATTGCCATATGAAAGCCTAGAATATATATTGAGTTCTTCCAAGAAAGGGGGAAAAGTCATGTTCTAGGACAGTGAATGCTGACTTGGTGCTGAATGAATGATTGTTATGTGCTCTTTTACTTACAGGCTCGCTTCTCATATGTGCGAATGAAATATCTTTTCTTTTCCTGGTTGGTGGTTTTTGTTGGAAGCTGGATTATATATGTGCAATACTCTACCTATACAGAACTATGCAGAGGAAAGGACTGTAAGAAAATAATAGTAAGTATTTTTTATTTTCTAGTATATGGAAAGACCTATTTTTAATTGAAGTACAGTTGATTTACAATGTTGTGCCAATCTCTGTTGTATAGCACAGTGACTCAGTTATACACATAGAGACATTCTTTTTTTAATATTCTTTTCCATTATGGCTTATCCTGGGAGACTGGATATAGTTCCCTGTGCTATACAGTAGGACCTTGTTGTTTATCCATTCTAAATTTAATAACACATTAAAAAACTATATTAATAACACATTATATTTACTACTATATACATGCTAAAATTTTTTTTCAAAAAGTAAAAGTTAATTTGATTTTGAGTTGTGCTGAACTTCTTAGCATTTTGATATGACCAAGTTAGTAGGACTGTTCCCCACTTTGAAAAATCCAGTATTCAGAAATCTGAATATGTGATACAGACTAGTGTGAAAGCATCCTTATTACAAAGAGGGATTTTTGTTTTTCAAATATACTTGAAGTTTAGTTTACTGTAATCAGATGGGTTTTTAAAAAAATAAATATATTTATTTATTTTTGGCTGTGTTGGGTCTTCGTTGCTGCACGCAGGCTTTCTCTAGTTGTGGCGAGTAGGGGCTACTCTTCCTTGCGGTGCGTGGGCTTCTCATTGCAGTGGCTTCTCTTTGTTGCACAGCCCAGGCTCTAGGCTCACGGGCTTCAGTAGTTGTGGCACACGGGCTTAGTTGCTCTGCGGCATGTAAGATCCTCCCGGAGCTGGGATTGAACCCGTGTCCCCTGCATTGGCAGGCGGATTCTCAACCACTGCGTCACCAGGGAAGCCCAGTCAGATGGGTTTTTAAATATTTATAGTATGAAAGTGTTATTTGCAGGCAACCTTTCTGGAACACATCTTTTGAATAAATGGAGTCATTCTCAAATACTGAAAATTTACCTAAAAAGCATATAAGTGTATTTATTATTTAATTTCTATTCCAATTATTGGATGTATCTCAGGAAAATCACTCTATCAGTCTAAGATTTCTAGAAAATCCAGGATTAAGTAAATTTAATTCCTTGTTTTCTGCTGATATCTTCTATATAAATAATATTAAAACATTTCATCTGAGAATTATATTTCTGATATAATAGTGGTTGGGATCCCAATTATTATAACGTGTTAACAATTCTATAATTATTGAGTGGTTACTCTTTAACTAGGCCAGTGGTGCTAGGGGTGTGCATTTAGCAAGGAAGAAGATATCCTGACCTTACGAACTTACAGTCTAGCAGGGAAGAAAATGAATAATTACAGTAAGGTAAAATAAATATTACAGTAGCAAATGTCTCCCCATAAGACAGGGAGAGCTGAACCTTTCCAAAGTTCTAAGAAAATAAAAATCAATTTAATTCCAGCTACTCAGTCAGGATAAAAAATTTAAAAAAACAACAGCAAAAACAAAAACCATTATTCCCCAGGAGCATTACAGCCACTTAACTAGGCAGGGGAGAAATTACTCATATAAGAAGCAAGGGAATTAATGAACAAAGAAGAGTCCCAAATCAAGGAGGGTTGAAAGATGTCAATCTTATGTTCATTCCAATGGGCCATTCCAGATCCTCGAGGAATTTTACTAGGAGGAACCTCTGGAGCCAGACAATACACTGGGTACTTTACATGGTCATTAGTACTTAAAATAATGCTGTGAAAGCCCCCCAAGCCCACTTTACAAATAAAGAAATATGGCTAGCAGAGAGAAGAATTTGCCTGTGATGGTGGAGCCAGAATTTGATCCTAATTCTGTCTCTATAGAAAGCTCATGCTCTTTCTGCTACCCAATGTCAGAAAAGACTGATAAAGGAAGTTATAGATTAATGAAGCTAACAAAATCCCCCACAAAACTCACCAGCTCACCTTCAATGAAGCAGAAAGAAGTTATATAATCAACTATAACATATAAATAACCAAAACTATTTGAAATGTTTATTTCCTTTTTTTTTTTAGGTCACCTTTCTCACACACTAAAGTGTACACATTAAAGTGTATTCCATGATCAGACGTATTTGAAAACAGAGGGTTAAACAAATATAAATAACTGACTTTACTGGGGACTTCTCAGGATCTTTAATATTCTGCATCTCCAGAGAAAGCAAATATGCTTGATTAGGAAAAAAATCCATCTCCACTGCAGCCCTCCCAGGAAGACCTATTAACATCATCTGGTTATGTTAGAAGTACTGTTCTAGAGATTAAACCCAAATGAAATAGACATGGTTTTATCTGTTTTAATACAATAACCTTTAAAATGTTAGGCATATATTGGTACATATTCTGTTATGGGTGAATTATAGTTGAAGTACCATATTATTTTCCTTTAAGTTCACTTTAATTGATAAAGAATGGAAGCAGAATATAATTCTAGCATAATTTAATGGTTATCATTCTAAAACTTGAAAATAATGAAAATGTTTTCTGAGCCTAAAATATATCCTTTTTCCTAAGACTGGCTTTAAAAAAAATTGTAGTTTCTCTGCATTTGGGAATTATGTTCTTAAAACTTACCACAACTAGTAGTACTAAGACCAGTAGTACTAAGATAGTACTGATATGGCATAGGAATTGTATGATTAGAACTAAAAAGCAGGCAGAGAAAATATTTTTAAAGTATATGTTAAAGCTTCAAAGAGCTAACAAGATAGTGAGGAATTACTCGATCAAGATCTGGGAGAGGATAAGATTTAAGAGAGGTGAGCCTAGATTTTGTGGCTGTGTTTGCCTGGAAATGTATGACCTGAAATACAGTCTTATGGGGCTAGGAAGATAAAAATATATAGTCCATTTTCTACCAAGAGTGGGACTCTGGTACACCATGCTTTGGGCTGAGATTGCAAAGGACTGAACACCAAGAGTGAAGGTGAGCTAAAAGAACCTCAGAGAGGCAAGCTGACTTTGTAGCTTCTTTTTCGCTTGAGGAATTTGCTGATGCTGGGCATGAGCAGGGTTCTGAGAACCAGGACTGTATACTGGGAGAGTGCTGCTGCTGGGGATAAGAAACCAGCAAGCTTTTATAGAAAACTAAGGGAGCCTCAAGCATAAAGCCAGTTATCCTGTTGGGATATTTGCCAAATCCTGGGGCTTTACAGAGTGGGAGGCTAAAAAAAGTTCATTGGAAAGCCTTTGAAAAGCAGACGTTTTGGCAGTCTCACAAGATACAGACTAGAGTTATGAACCTTCCAGGCGGAGAAACTTCAATGAATTCCCAAGCTCTCAGTTAAAAATCCTGGAGGGCTATGCTCTTGGAATAGAGATGAGTCAAAAATAGATTGACCTTTACCAGAGGTACAATTCAGCCTGCACTCAGCACAGCCCCTCATTGGATTAAGGCAATCAGCTACCATTATATCTGCCTACTAGAGGGAAGGGAAATCCTCTCTGGAGGCATTATGTAGACAATTACAGAGCATGCCAAAAGACAAGATGACATGACTGAAAACCAAGAAATAAACACAGACAATAGAAGCAGATCCACAGATGACCTAGATATTGGTGTCATCCTAAAAGTATTTTAAAATAACTATGTTCATGTTCAAGTAAGTAGGAAAATAGGTAAAGAATATAAATAAAACAATGGATAATTTCAACAGGGAATTGAAATGTATTTAAGAGAATCAGGAAGATAATATGGAAGTTCTTCAAAAAGTTAAATATAGAATTACCAGTAATTCCACTTCTAGGTATATACTCAAAAGAAATGAAAGCAGGGACTTAAACAGATACTTGCACACCAATGTTCATAGCAGCATTATTCACAGTAGCCAAAAGGTGGAAACTCTCTAATGTCCATTAACAGATGAATGCATAAACAAAATGTGATATATACATACAATGGAATATTATTCAACCTTTAAAAAGAATGAAATTCTGATGCATACCACAATATGGAGGAACCTCGAAAATACTATGCTAAATGATATAAGCTAGATGCAAAAGGACAAATGTTGTATGTGTCCACTTACATGAGGTACCTAGAGTAACAATTACATATAAATTAGGAAAAGGGTAAAAGGAACTAAAATGTTTAAAATCCTTATCATATTGCAGAGTAGGGGAAGAGTATTAATCAATTAACTTTAGACATGCTAATTCAACTATGTATTTGTTATTTATAGGATAGCCTCTGGAATAGAAAAAGAGTGTATCATTTCCAAACTAATATAGGAAAAATGGAATAAATAATAAAAGAACACTCAGTCCTAAAGAAGGCAATAAAGAAAAAGAAACATAACAGGCAGAAGAAGTAGAAAACATATAATAAGGTGATAGATGTCACAAATTGAATTCCCTGGGAAACAGACTCAGAGACTGAGATTTACCTGAAGGAAGTTTATTGGGATGGGCTTTTGAGGTTAACATCTGTGGGGGAGTGAGGAAGGAAGATAGACCAGAATGAGAAGTTTAAACTGCAGTGCAGTAGTAATAAAAGCATCAGTTGATTCTACAGGGAACCTGGGGTTGGGATGGCCTTGCAAAGGTCCAGGCCTTTATACCCTCCTCACTGACCAGTCATTGTATACAGTTTTCCATCCTCTCCCACCCTCCCTAAAGGGGATATGACTTTGGATAAGGCTGTATTCCAGCTGAGGCCAAGTCCCAAAGCAAGATTCAGCTGAGAGCTGTTGACTGCCTATATGCTCAGCAGCTGAAGGAATGAGTGTTCCATTTCTAGAGGAAATATGGGTGGCTTAACACGGCACTGACTGTAGTATATCTAAACCCAAATATGTTGGTAATTACATTAAATGTAAAGGGACCAAATGCTTCAGTTAAAAGACAAAGATTGTTAAAAAAAAAAAGACCAAGATTGTCAGACTGTGTTAAAATTTAAAAACAACTATATGATATTTATAAGATACACATCTAAAATATAAAGATGCAGATAGATTGAAAGTAAAAGAATAGGAAAACATTCATGCAAATTCTAAAAGCAGGGATGTTTAGAGGAAAAACCATGGCTATATATATATTTATGTAAGTTTTATATTACACAGACTATACCTCTTTTTTAAAGTCTGAATCAGCCCTTACTGGTTTGAAATGCAGTTCCTTGTAAATTTGCTTGTCCCGGATTGCAGTTTTACAATAGCTGCTAAGTAATTGTCTGGCCTTTTCATAAATTATGGCAATATCCATGCATACTTGTTCTGGTCCTAGTAATTCCTGGTTTGAAATGTGGAGTCTGATTGTCTCTCTCCCTCTGTATTACTGCATAGATTGTTCTCTTAAGTGGAATGAACTGAACAGAGCATATAATAAGATGGCTGCTTTCAGTTTGGGATATAAATATATAAAACTGCATTATCTCAAAACCACATTTAGCAAAAACATGCTTGCCAAAGGATTATAGTATCTTGTGTATAAACTCTGAACAGATTTCCTTCAAAAACCTCAGTCAGTTTCATCTTAGTGAACTAAGGAAGATTATAAAGAGACACAGAAGATCCAAAAGTAGCCCTACAAATATTGTTTGCTAAAGATTAACAATGAGGGTTCTTTTCTTCCTTTGAAAGTTGGCAGCTTAGCTTTTAACTTTTATCAAGTTCTTTTTCTCATTTTTAATAATTTAATATTTATTTTCAAGGTAATTACTATCACATAGGAATCATATTAAAAGTATAGTCCATTTTAGAAGAGACATCGATCAACAAATATTTCTTGAACACTTACTACATGTTAGTCATTATTCTAGGTGCTGTTGATACAGTAGTAAGCAGAGTCCATGTCTGGAGGAGCTTATATTCTGGTAGCAGAATATGAATAATAAAGACAAAAACAAATAAATGACTTCAGGTACTGAGAAGTGCAGTGAGAAAGGATATAATAGTAGTATTTAGTAAAGAATGGCAAAGGCATCTTATCTTGACCAGAGTGGTTGGGACAGGCTTCCCTGAGAAGAGGGCATTTTGAATTGAAACCTGGTGAGAAGGAAACAGTTGTGTATCTGGGCAAAAAGCATGTAAGGAGAAAGGACAGTGAGTGCAAATGCCCAAAGAACAGAGCAAGTTTGGGAAATACAGCTGGTTTCATGTGTGACTTATGAAAATCTGTCTCATTACTTTAGTCATATCAGTACATTATAAAACCTTGTATATTAATGGTACGGTACACCAAGTATGAGGAACTTCTTGATTACGAGTACTCAACTATATCATGTTAGGCTACTGGAAAAAATACTAGCCTAGAGTCAAAGAACCAGCCTTACCCTTTCTTGTGGTCTATTGTATGGTTTTGAATAAGTGACTTCATTTCATTGATTTGCTATTAATTCCATTGTACAGGTGAGAAAAGTATTTCTGCCTTACCTGCATCACAGATTTTATGAGGATAAAGTGGAAGTGAATCAATTAAGCTGAATGATACTCTGACATATGTATTTCTTTTGTTTTAAAATAAATGTTTATTTTATCCCACAATATGAAAAACAAAGAAGTTTCTTGGGCAGCTAAAGCATCTGACATATCTGTTGAATACAGAGGAGGTTCTCAAGTCCTTGACTTGATTTCACTTGGCTTGGGGCACCTACCCTAGTATTTGTAGCCCCTGTAACCAATTGTACTTCAGAAGTTTCCCCAGAAGATTGCTGTGGCTCTCCCATTTAGAGCATCGCCTCCAAGGTGAGAACATTGTTTACATTAGGAATGACAGGTGATCAACAGAGTGTGATAATCAGTTTACTTATGTTTAAGAATAATGGTCTGTCGAAGCTTACATAGCTTTCTTCTTTCTGTATATCTCTGTCTCTGTCTTTTCACCTTTCCGTCTGTTTGTGTGTGATGGGTCATGTCTATTGCAGTAGTTAAGTGCATAAGCACTGGAATAAATGAGGTTCAGGTTTGAGTTCTGGGTTTGCCATTCCTTAGCTGTATAGGTTAGGCAAATTATTTAGCCTCTATAAAATGGGGATTAAAATGAGGATTTTAATATTCTCAGGTGGTTGTGAGTTCACGTATTAAAAGGCTTAATACAACACTTAACTCTTGACACGTAGTAAGTGCTCAATAAATTATTATTATTATTATTTCAAGTTTATGCCTTTGAATCTGACTGGGACAATAAGACACATACATACACACATACATACATGACATTATACGATCAGTTGTATCAGTCAAGTTTCAAGCAGAGAAGCAGAGCCAATAAAAATATATATTAAGAGATTGATTATTATTTTAAATTTTATTTATTAGTACAAATTTATTAATATTATTTATTAACAACATGTGTGGACCTTGAGGGCATTACACTAGGTGATATAAGTCAGCCAGAGAAAGACAAATACCACATGATCTCATTTATATGTGGAATCTAAAACACAACAACAACAAATCCAGCTCATAGATACAAAGAACCTATCAGTGGTTGCCAGAGGAGGGGGTGTAGGGTGGGCAAAATGGGAGAAGGAGGTCAAAAGGACCAAACTTCCAGTTATAAAGCAAGTAAGTCATGGGGACACAATGTACAAGATGGTGACCATAGTTCATACCACTGTATTCTATATTTGAAAGTTGCAAAGAGATTAGATCTTAAATGTTCTCATAAGAAAAAAATTCTGTAACTATGTATGGTGATGGATGTTAACTAGACTTCTTGTGGTGATTATTACAACTGTATATACAAATATTGAATCATTATGTTCTATACCCGAAAGTAATATAATGTTATATGTCAATTATATCTCAGCTTTTTTAAAAGTGAGAGATTTCTTGCAAGAAATTGGCTTACCCAATTGTGGCAAGTCCGAAATGACAGGCTAGAACTCTTGGGCCTAGGCTAAAGCTGCTATGCACAAACAGAATTTCTTCTTCGTCAGGGAAGCCTCAGCAATGCTCTTAAGGCCCTTCAACTAATTGAATCAGGCCCACCCAGATTATCTGGGATAATCTCTCTTAAAGTCAGTTGATTATGGACACATCTCTAAAATACAGCAACACCTAGATTATTGTTTGCTTCATTAGCTGGGAACTGCAGTTTAGCCAAGCCAGCACATCCGAAGATTATCACATCTGGTTAAAATGATTTAGTTTGTGCTACAAATAGTTGTATTACAAAAATTTAAGAAAGGTTTCCATGAATAGATAAATCACTATGGGTAGCATAGTAGAGAAAGGCTTCATAGAGGAGGTAGATCTTCTGTAGGACCTTACAGAATAGGAAGAATTTGGAAAGACACTGAGGAGCACCTTTCTCCTTCTCATTACAACCAAGCTTGCCTTAGCACTTTTATCCCTCAGAGCAAGATGCTGATTAACATTAGATCTGAGAATTCCCAGAATCATGCATCAGTAGCCAGTGAACCACAGCCTTGGTCATTGGGCCTTTTGGCTACCTGCAAATTAATATCTTTTCCTCTTTTGTCTTTTTACAGTAAATTTTAAAAACAAACTTAGAATGTTGAACAAATCAAATATGTATTTCATATGCATTATGTACTGGGTGTGAATTAGTCTAATTTAGTAATCAAGTACATTTCTTATAACTTCAACATAGGAAGTCGCTACAGAATATTAGTATTACTGCCCTGAGATGTTTTTCTCTAACCAATGGATCATTTTTGTTAAAAGATGTTAAAGTTAATGGGATTCTTAACTTCTAGCGAAAACTGAGATTAATTTTGCACCTTGTACATTGACTTGCAATTTCAATTCAAGTTTCTTGTTTTCAGTTTTTAATAAAAGTATGAAACCTTCCACTGTTATATCCATTATTTAGAGCTGGATTCTAGTGAAATGCGTAATAGGCTTTTAAAACTCCAAGAAGGGAAATGGAGTGGGGGTGGTGTTCCTGGGAAGCCAAGGTTAACTTGTGGAAGCATAAGGAATAAGAACTGTGTTCTGCTCATCTTTGTTTAAAGGCAGCTGTCTCTGAAACTAAGGGCAACAGTAACTAAGCCTAATTGGATGTGCTTAGAAGGATCCTTTTTTTTTTCCATTTGTGCTTTTTAAAATTTTTTCCAAGCTAGTTACAATATGTTGTATAATTCACAGTACATCTTCTCTGATCATAGCAATCACTAATGGACTCATTATTTCAGCAAAGTTCTATTTTGTGCCTAACCATAAAGAAATTTTGTACAGTTTGACTCTGGTTTGCTGGGTTCTTTAAAAAAGAAAAAAAAAAGAATGGTGGGAGAGGGAGAGAAATTTTCCTTCTGTACGTTTTTCAGGACAACTTTGTTTAATATTGAAATTTCTGGCAAGTTCCTCCATGATCGAGAGTGTTTGTTCTGAGGTTCTACCTGGATAATAGAAGAATCACTCTCTGTGATATTCTGGTGAACCTTTGTGACTATTATATGAGCACATGCTTTAAAATGGAAGCATCAAAAGATGAGAGAGCCTCTAGATTTTATTACAGTCTCTTAAGATTTAATTTCTAGAGATAATGATTTGTTGCTTAAAACAACTAGCTTAACATATACTAAATTTGGGGACTTCCCTGGTGGTGCAGTGGTTAAGAATCCGTCTGCCAATGCAGGGGACACAGGTTCGATCCCTGGTCTGGGAAGATCCCACATGCCGCAGAGCAACTAAGCCTGTGCGCCACAACTACTGAGCCTGCTCTCCAGAGCCTGCAAGCCACAACTACGGAGCCCAGGTGCCACAACTACTGAAGCCTGCGCACCTAGAGCCCGTGCTCTGCAGCAAGAGAGGCCACCGCAATAAGAAGCCCGCGCACCGCAACGAAGTGTAGCCCCTGCTCGCCGCAACTAGAGAAAGCCCGCACACAGCAACGAAGACCCACTGCAGCCAAAAATAAAAATAAATAAAATAAAATTTATTAAAAATATATATACTAAATTTGAGATATTTAGAATCATGTTTCCAATTAGATAGCAGTACATAACTAATGGTTTCACTTAGCTATTATTTGCTCAGGATCAATTATTACCTGACTCTAGAGGTTCATTTTGTGCTGTTATCCTATATTTTTAAAATACACGGAACCAGTTCACTTGGAACATACTGCTTTTAAAGTGCAAGCTTAACGTTTTCCTTTTAAAAATATGGTCTTCCTTTATGCCAACTTGAGTTAGGTTACCAATTTCTTCTTCACAAACTTACAGAAAAATATTTACTGAACAAATTTATTTCAAATCTTAACAGACATAAGCCCTATTCCAAGGATAATCTTACTGGTTAAATTATAGTAGCATTCCTGGTGGCCTTCACGTGCTGGGCTGCACTGTCTCATGTCACGTTCACCATGATGCTGAGGCAGGTGGCATCACTGTTACCATGAACATCATTCCTGAGAAGCAGTAAAGAGACTAGGGGTTAAAGCCAGCTTAGAAGAAACAAGCCAGCAGTAAAACACCATGTGATTTTAGTTATGTGCTTACTAGCAATGTCCTGGAACCTGGAGTTACAGAGATAAGGCATGTTCCCGCCCTGAAGACGCTTACAGACTAGGAGAGGACATGAAAAAATAAACAAGAAGTACATAATTGAGACTGGGAGTAGTGTTGCTAGATTTAGGGGGAAAAAAAACCAAACAGGATACCCAGTTAAATTTGAATTTAATATAATGAGTGTTTTTTAGTATATGTCCCAAATATTACCAATAAACAACTAATAATTTTTAGTATATGTCCCATGCAATGTATTTTTTTATTGAGCCATCCTGAGAAGGTTCCAGAAGACTTTCTGGAAGAGGTTGTATCTGGACTGAATTTTGAGCAGTGCAGGCAGAAAGAAGCATGTGCAAAGCTACAAAGATATGAAAGAATGCTACATTCCAGAAACAGCGTGGCTAGAGTGGAGTGCATGAGGGGCAGTTTATAGAGCTCAAGTTAGCAGAGTCAAATTCAAAAAACAGGGGCTTCCCTGGTGGCGCAGTGGTTGAAAGTCCGCCTGCTGATGCAGGGGACACGGGTTCGTGCCCCGGTCCGGGAAGATCCCACATGTCGCGGAGTGGCTAGACCCGTGAGCCATGGCCGTTGAGCCAGCGCGTCTGGAGCCTGTGCTCCACAACGGGAGAGGCCACAAGAGTGAGAGGCCCACGTACCGCAAAAAAAAGAAAAAAATTCAAAAAACTATTCATGTTGTATTAAGGGTAGTAGAGAATCAATAGAAGTTTTTAAACAAGGAGTGAGTGATCAGATTTATGTTTCAGACGAATTTCACCGGTTGTAGTAGAGGGTAAATTGGATAGGAGACTATCACACACAGGGAGACCAGTTTTATGGTTGTTGTTGTAATCCAGGCACAGAGCAGTGAGAGCTTAAACCACGGCACTGGCAGAGGGAATAGAGGAAGAAATAGCTTCAAAGGATATTAAGGAAATGATTTGATTGCCAGCACATGGTGACCAGCTGAATGTGGGAGGATGAGGAGGAAGGAGGCGGTTAAGACAACTCACTGTTCCCTCCCTTGGATGCCTGAGTGGATGATGGCACCTTTCAATGAGGTAGGGAATAAAGGAGAACAACCCTTGGGGGAGAGGAAGGCGGGAGATGGTGAGTTCAGTTTGGGGAAGGTTGAGTGTGAAGTACTTGTAAGTTATCCAAATGGAGACAGGAGATGTCCAGGAAGCACTTAGATATTTAACTCAGCAGAAAGGCCTGTGTAAGGACAGAGGTTTGTTAGAGC
The DNA here is from genome assembly GCF_005190385.1 of Monodon monoceros. Taxonomy (NCBI): domain Eukaryota; kingdom Metazoa; phylum Chordata; class Mammalia; order Artiodactyla; family Monodontidae; genus Monodon; species Monodon monoceros. Next base: position 99,833,657 of record NW_021703774.1, read on the forward strand.
CATGGAAATAAATGTTACCCATGATGACATACAGAGAACCCAAAGAAAGTAGAACAAAACCCTGGAAAACAGTATTTATGATTATGAGAAAGGAAGAGAATGACTCCACAGAAAGACTCAGAACAAGTGGCCAGAGAAGTAGGAGAAAAACATGGGGACAGAAGCCATTAGAAAAGTGGTCAACAAGGACGAATGCTGAAGAGAGGTTAAATAATGTAAGAACTGAAATTTGCAATTCAGAGTTCATTGTCAAAAGTGTTATAAGCACTACCAAATGTAAAATAGACAGCTAGTGGGAAGCAGCCACATAGCACAGGGAGATCAGCTTGGTGCTTTGTGAGCGCCTAGACGGGTGGGATAGGGAGGGTGGGAGGGAGATGCAAGAGGGAGGGGATATGGGGATATATGTATATGTATAGCTGACTCACTTTGTTATAAAGCAGAAACTAACACACCATTGTAAAGCAATTATACTCCAATAAAGATGTTAAAAAAAAAGTGTTATAAGTATTTTCAAAGTATAGTACGGTCCAAAGCCAAAATATGTTGGATTAAGTTTGAATGGCAGGAAATAAGTGTTGACATTGAGTTTAGACTACTGTTTCTAGAAACTGTGCTGGGAAATCTGTTGGTTTGGGTTTGGTTTGGTTTGGTTTGAATTTTTTTTGATTGTGATAACATCCACATAACACCCTCTTAACCATGTTTGTTTCTCAGTTTGTTATTACTTTTAGTCCCCACTCTATTGAAATATAATCAACAAATAAAATTGTAAGATATTTAAAGTATGTGGTGATTTGACATGCATATATATACACTATGAAAGGATCCCTCCCTCGAGTTAATTAACACGTCCATTACCTAGCATACTTCCTTTTTTGGTGTGTGAGAACAATTAAGTTCTACTCTCTTAGCAAATTTCAGTTATACAATACAGTGTTATCAGCTATAGTCACCATGTTATGACATGTTAGAGCCTTAGACCTTATTCATTTTATAAATGAAAATTTGTACCCTTTACTATCCTCTCCTTATTTCCCCCACCCTCTCAACCCCTGGCAACTACTTTCCTACTCTCTGTTTCTCTGATCTTTTTTTTTTTTCAAATGCCACTTATGAGTGATACCGTGCAGTATTTGTCTTTCTCTCTCTGGCTTACTTCACTTAGCATAATACCCTCCAGGTTCATTCATGTCATTGCAAATGACAGGCTGAATAATATTTCATTGTGTCTATATACCACATTTTCTTTATCCATTCATCTGTCCACAAACACTTAAGTTGTTTCTATAACCTTGGCTATTGTGAATAATACTGCAGTGAACAAGGAAGTACAGCTATCTCTTTGAAATAATGATTTTGTTTCCTTTGGATATATACCCAGACATGAGGTTGCTGGATCACATAATACTACTATTTTTTTAATATATAAATTTACTTATTAGAGACTGCATTGGGTCTTCGTTGCTGCGCACGGGCGTTCTCTAGTTGCAGCAAGCAGGGGCTACTCTTTATCGTGGTGCGCGAGGGCTTCTCATTGTGGTGGCTTATCTTGTTGCAGAGCATGGCCTCTAGGCATGCGGGCTTCAGTAGTTGGGGCTTGTGGACTCCAGAGCGCAGGCTCAGTAGTCGTGGCACACGGGCTTAGTTGCTCCATGGCATGTGGGATCTTCCCAGACCAGGGATCAAACCCGTGTTCCGTGTATTGGCAGGCGGATCCTTAACCACTGTGCCACCAGGGAAGTCCCAGTAGTACTATTTTTAATTTCTTTAGGAACAGCAATACTATTTTCCGTAGATCATCTTAACCATTTTTAATTGCACAGTTCAGTAGTGTTAGGTATATTCACATTGCTTTGCAGCCAGTCTCCATAGCTTTTTCATCTTGCAAAACTGAAACTCTATACCCCTTAAACAACTTCCCATTTTCCCTTCCCGCAAGCCCCTAGCAACTACCTTCTATTTCTATGAGTCTGACTACTTTAAAGATCTCACATAAGTGGAATCACACAGTATAGTTACACTTGAACCACATGGATTTGAACTGCATGGGTCAATTTATGGTGGATTTTTTTTCACTAAATATGTACTACAGTATTATACGTACTGCAGTTGGTTGAATCTGCGGATGCAGAACCATGGATACAGAGGGCTGAATATAAAGTTATGCACAGATTTTCTGCTGGGGAGGAGATTGGTGCCCCTAACCCCCATGTTGTTCAGGGGTCAACTGTGTTTGTCTTTTTGTTGACAGTTTTGTTTCACTTAGCGTAATATCCTGAAGGTTCATCCATATTGTAGCATGTGTCAGAATTTTCTTCCTTTTTAAGGCTGAATAATATTCCATTGTATGTATATAACCACATTTTGTTTATCCATCCATCCATCCACGGATTCTTGGGCTGCCTCCACCTTTTGGCTGGGAAATTGTTTTATACTGACCTAATCCAGTTTGGTCATGCACACTTCCATAGATTCTGTTTTGAAAGATAATGGTAGCCACAGAAAATGTTTGATATAGGTGCATTAACTACTCCCTCACAACCTTTTTACTAGGTTGTAATGAAAATGATTTCTACTATACACATAGGCATTTATTCAGCACATATTTATTTGTAAGCAGTCACAAAACATTTCATATAATCAGTCTGTAAACTCATTAAAGTTCTAACTCTGGCCTTTTAGGTGTTCCATCAACTTTGATGAAAGATTTCAGAGGCAGCTCCTGTTACCCTTACAATTAGCATCAGGCAACTAGAAATTCTGAACCAGTGATTCTCAAAATGTGGTCTCTTGGACCAGCAGCACAGTACTGTGCACGGATCTGTGCTGAAACTCCCTGAAGTTGAGAACCTCTGCTGTAAAACGATTAGCTCTGGGTACCTCCCTAAAGATAAAGGTATGGCTTCAACTGGTTCTTATACCCTCTTTGTGAAAGAGGAGGAATGTGTCTTATTTTAGCCAATCCATATCTCTTAATTTCACCAATGATAGTTCATTTCTAACTTAACCATGCTATTTAACTAGCCACAAATTTCACCAGTTAAAATTCTAATTTGCTAGTTAACAAAACCTCAGAGATGGATCAATCCTTATCAAGATATGGATAATATTGTAGAAGCCCTTACAGCAGCTACCTCTGGAGCATGGGCTTCCTGACTACCTTATTAGAATGCTAGCCAAGCACCTGTGCATTCCTGATTGGGACATTAGAGGCACCTGGACTATAAACACGCACACAAGTAGCACACTGTATATGCTGAAAATAAAATACAGACATTATAACAGAAGGGAACAAAAGAGAGAGGGTTCGTGTGTGCGTGTGTGTATGTGTGAAGAGAGAGAGGAAAAGAGACTGAGTGTGATGAGCACCGTTAATGGCCGAGAGAAAGAAGTTAGGAGAGAATGGAAGAATGAGAGGTTGAAGATACAGTGAGAGTGCAGAGAATGGTGAAGTTGATTTAAAATAGATGATGTAGGGAATGGGTGAGGGTGCTGACTAGAGACTTGGAGAATTTTCAGGAATTAAGAACCCAACTATTGGGCTTCCCTGGTGGCGCAGTGGGTGAGAGTCCGCTTCCGATGCAGGGGACACGGGTTCGTGCCCCGGTCCGGGAGGATCCCACATGCCGCGGAGCGGCTGGGCCCGTGAGCCATGGCCGCTGAGCCTGCGCGTCCGGAGCCTGTGCTCCACAACGGGAGAAGCCACAACAGTGAGAGGCCCGCGTACCGCAAAAAAAAAAAAAAAAAAAAAAAGAACCCAACTATTGTGTTTCCTCCTAAATAAGGAGAAATTGATAAGATTGTCTGAAATACATTTTTAGAACGTGGATCTTAGAAAATTATTTAAAACCTGCTACTATACATCTGTTCATTGTTATCGCCCTTTGTGGTACAGTTGCCATAGTTGAAATTATTCCTTCGGCGTCAATGGGTTTTGTAAAATGTAGCTGAAGAGTGCCATCTTCTGGTACTATGAGGTATGTACAAGCAAAGGGGGTTGTGTGGTAGAATCATAGTGAAATAAAGCCTTTGATGTTTTGCGCTGAGTATTGTAAAGTTGAACATTCTTTATAGTTTCTGTGTCTTTTTAGTTAGAATATCAGATTACTGACAGTGATTATAGTTTGTGTGTATGGCCGAGCCTAAAAACAAGACAAAACAAAAACAAAACAGTATGTGGCCAGCCATCCTTTTCATAAAAGCATGTGGGAAATTTGCTTTTGGTTTGTGATAGAAGCCACAAGTTGAAGAGCCTGTTCTTTGTGACTACCTCTTTGATGCAGGCTTGGCCTGGTGCCTTTGCTCAAAACAGGAATCTGATTCTTGTAGCTGAATACCAGACTTGTCTTCACTGTTTCACAGCTTGCTAATAAGATACTGGTTTGTCCCTTTTTTTTTTTAATGTTTTAAATATTATGGAAAAGCATTCATTTTATCCTCAATGAGGTTTTAAAATCAAAACCTCTATGTTCTTTATGGTGGTTATTTAATAAACATTTATTAGACGCTTAAATATCAACCTCTGTGCTATGTGCTAAAGGGAAGCGGAGATTCAGAGATGACTAAGACCATGTCTGTGCCTTCAAATCATCTTACTTTGTATTAAGGAAGATAATGTGAACATAAATGATGTTAGATTTGGGAATACAAGAAAAGAAGGGAGGAGAATATTGGCTCAGGAAGGAAATAATACAGCCTCAGGATTATTCACTGGAAGACAGGTGTGGTAGAAAGGGCCATGTTTAAATCTTGACCTTGGGCAGAGTTGCAGATAGAATGTGCTTTAGGATGCAGGAGCCAAAGATCAGGACAGTTAAAGTGGATAGCTCTATTAGTCCTATTCCAGGAGTTGTTCATAATAGCATGCCCTATTTCTGGATAAAAACCCAGACTACACTTCATTTATTCATCCATCCAGCAAGTGCTTTTTATATGATTTGAGTATATGCAAAATCCCAAGGAAACAAATGTGAAAGTCCTGACCCCACTTTGAGTTGCTTGTACAAAGGGAATGAGTGTTATCAGGGCCCCTAAGCAGGAGCACTGGGGACAGGCATCCGACCCCAACACTATTAAACCTGCTCTGCATGTTGCTCTCCAAGATGAGTAATCCTGGTTCTTTTACTTCAGTGGTTAAAAGCACAGGCTCTGGAGGCAGACTATCTGGGTTCGGCCAGCACCACCACTAACCTGCTCTGCAAGTTTCTTAACCTC
>NW_021703774.1:99843873-99884545 GCF_005190385.1 Monodon monoceros
CACAACAGACCTTAACCTTTTGCCATATTTGCTTCATTTTTTAAAAATTTTATTTTATTTATTTATTTTTGGCTGAGTTGGGTCTTCGTTGCTGCGCGCGGGCTTTCTCTAGTTGCCGCGAGCAGGGGCTACTCTTCATTGCGGTGCACGGGCTTATCATTGCGGTGGCTTCTCTTGTGGCAGAGCGCGGGCTCAGTAGTTGTGGCTCGTGGGCTCTAGAGCGCAGGCTCAGTAGTTGTAGCACACGGGCTTAGTTGCTCTGCGGCATGTGGGATCTTCCCCGACCAGGGCTCGAACCCGTGTCCCCTGCATTGGCAGGCGGATTCTTAACCAGTGTGCCACCAGGGAAGCCCCTACTTCATTTTTAAAAAGAAAAAACACGGCAGTGCAGTTAAGCTCTCTTTACCCTCCCTGGTATTCTCCTTCCTCCTCCCCAGTGGTAAACACCATCTTGAATTTGGTGTGAGTTCTTACCATCATGTTTTCATACTTTCACTAATTGTTTATGGGTACATAACCAATATATAGTATTGCTTTGCATGTTTCTAAACTTTAATAAATGACACTAAACTGCACATACCAATCTGCAACATTTTCCACTTGATATTATGTTTTCAGCATTTTTCTGTGTTGGTATGCATAGGCTGAGTTCTTTCATTTTAAGTACTGTATAGTATTGCATTGTATGAAGATACCACAATTTACTCAGCCATTCTCCTGGTGATGGACATTTATGTTATTAATCATTTTCCACTCTTACAAACAGCACTGCATCCTGGATGGCACCTTGAAGTCCTCCTAGACTATACCTTGACCTGATATTTTTAGAGGGAAAGATTTTTTGTTACTGATTAATTTTTTTTAATGTTTATTAGTCTTAGATTTTCTATTCTGGTATCACTTTTTATTATTGTTTTAGATGTATTGCTCATTTTAAATGCATTGCCAGAGTTGTTTACATTATTTACTAGCACTACCCTTTCTATCCTGGTAATCTTTATTTGTGCATCCTCTGTTTCTCAGTGATCAGTCTTGCTAAAGGTTTATCTCTTTTGTTAAAGTTTTCAAAGAACTAGCTTTTGGCATTGCTGATCTTTTTTTTCCCATTAATTTCTTTTTTTAAAAAAAATAAATTTATTTATTTAATTATTTTTGGCTGCGTTGGTTTTTGTTGCTGCCTGTGGGCTTTCTCTAGTTGCGGTGAGCGGGGGCTACTCTTCATTGCGGTGCAAGGGCTTCTCATTGTGGTGGCTTCTCATTGTGGTGGCTTCTCTTGTTGCAAAGCATGGGCTCTAGGCACGCAGGCTTCAGTAGTTGTGGTACACGGGCTTAGCTGTGGCATGTGGGATCTTCCCGAACCAGGGATTGAACCTGCATTGGCAGGCGGATTCTTAACCACTGTGCCACCAGGGAAGTCCCTCCCATTAATTTCTGCTGTTTCATCTCTTCCTACTCCTCCCCTCTCCCCCTCCCTCTCCCCCTCCTCCTCCTCCTTCTTCTGGGGGTTGGTTTATTCTCTTATTGTTATTATTGTGATTTTTTAAAACATCTTTTGTTGAATGTTTACTATTTATTTCAGTCTTTTATTTTTTCATCATTGCATTTAAAGCTGTAAATTTTCCTCTAAGAACTGCTTTAGCCGTATCCCACAAGTTTTCATACGTATACCTTTGTTGTTGTTCAGTTCTAAATATTCTGCATATCCCTTGTGACTTCTCCTTTAACCCAGAAGTTATTTAGAGATGTGCTGTTTTGTTTCCAAACATGTCTGTGTCTATTTTTACATTATTTTTTTTGTTGATTTCTTATTTATTTGTTGTCAGCAAATTGTTCTATGTTATCTAAAATCCTTAGAAACCCTAAGCTATACCTGCAGGAGGTTTCACTTCTGAGTGAGGCCCAAGAAGTCACACCACCTTTGCCTCAGTGAAGAAACATGGCAATGAAATTGCTGACCATCTGATACGAAACAGATGGTTCTGCATTTCCTAAAAATCCCCAGAGGTTGACCGGGGCAAGAAAGTATTGAGCATCTCCCTGTGTAGTCCCTCACAAACTTGAGTCCAGGAACTAGATTGCTCTGCTCCTCCTATGAAGATGAAACCTAATATTCTTGGTTACAACCCAGTCTAAAGGAGAAAGGAGGCATGGTCAAGGGCTCACCCAGGAGCTTCTGCTAGTGATAGCTGAAGGGCAACATAGGTGTTGGTATTTAACTCTACACGTGGGCAGGACTCTCGATCTTATCTGGGCTATCCTTATCCTCAGAGCAAACTGTGGCAAGTGTTGGAAGGGGGACCCGGTGGGCAGGTCTGAGGAGCCTGTGCTGGCCTTTCCAAGTATTGAATAATTACCAGAGCCCACTGTGCTTTGGTTATTTGCTTGGGATCACGAAAAATTTATGCCCCCAAAGTGAAGGGCTCAAGAAATTATCCTCAGCCCCTATCCCACACAAGAGGAAGCACAATCATTGGAAGCCCAGTCATTGCAACCCTCTAATAGGTTGCATTGTCCCAAGAGCCAGAAGTGGGCAAGATTGATCTATGAGCAGCGTAATGTCATCAGACTAAGAGAACCAGACAGACAGGGAAAATTCTGGGAAAGAGCAAACAAAAGGTAATTGCAGAAACCAGAAAAGAACAAGAAGATCTAAAGCAGAGAATAGGAGATGAAGATTAGAGGAATTCTCTCAGTTACAGAAACATAGCCAATGTAATTAAGACTTTGCATTCTTCTCTAGTTTTTTAATTTTATCATTAGTTTTAGCTTTAGTTTCTGATATTTAAAAAAATTTTTTTAAATAAATGTATTTATTTTTGGCTGCATTGTGTCTTTGTTGCTAAGAGCGGGCTTTCTCTACTTGCGGCAAGTGGGACCTACTCTTTGTTGCAGTGTGCGGGCTTCTCATTGCAGTGGCTTCTCTTGTTGCAGAGTACGGGCTCTAGGTGCATGGGCTTCACTAGTTGTGGCACGTGGGCTCAGTAGTTGTGGTGCACGGGCTTAGTTGCTCCACAGCATGTGGGATCTTCCCGGACCAGGGATCGAACCCGTGTCCCCTGCTTTGGCAGGCGGATTCTTAACCACTTCGCCACCGGGCAAGTCCCTAAATTGTTTTTATTATTATTTTTTATTTCCCAGTTGCTTAACATTTCAATTTAGGCTCTCTCTTTGACTCAAGAATTAAAAGAATATTTAAAATTTTCCAGGTAGATTTTTTGTTAATTTCAAATTTTATCATATTGTGATTGGAGCATACTGCTTCTGCCATGTCTACTTAGTGGAATGTATGGAGGTTTTGGTGTAATTTTGTAAATGTTCCATGGGCTTTTGAAAAGGTCTGTTTGTTCTCAGGGCAATTAGATCTACCTTATTAGATTATTGAGTTCTTCTGTATCTTTTTTTGTAAACTTTTTTATCTGTCATAGACTAAGAAAAGCGATTTAGGGTCTCCTACTTCTAATGCCTTTCTGTTTATTTCTTTTTCTATTTCTTATAGATTTCACTGAATCAATTTTGATGTTACTTTATTCTTAATAGAAATTCATGACTGTAGTATTGTAATATCTTCATTGTGGATTATATGTTTTAGCATTATAAAGAGCTTTTCTTTTTTGCCTTTTTAATGCTCCCCCCCACACTTCCCAAAATTCAACCTCATCTGGTATAACATTGTGGCTTAACTTTTCTCTTTGCATTTGGCTGGTATACCTGTACCATCTTTTATTTTCAACTTTTTTGACATTGTTTTCTAAAGATATTTTTCTTATAATAGGTAAGCTTATCCCATTGACATTTATAGATATGTCTTAGTTCTGTATCACATTTTATAACCTACTTTGTTTTTAAGGATTCATTTGGTTTGTATCTTTCTCTAGAGGATGTATATTTCTATGTTTTATATGTGTTCCTTTTGATAATTTAGGAAGGTTTGTATTCAGATTTTAGCTCTTCTAGTGGTTAGCCTTTACTATAACTTTTAAAAGTATACTTTATCCTTTATTGCTTTAGACCATATCTATTTATTCCCCACTACAAGCAATGACAAAATTATTATACTTCCATCCATCCCATCTCCTTTACTCCACCTAATTTTAATTAATATATTATTATTATTAGTTCTTCAACTAGTCATCTCTATACTTTTGAATATACTTCTGTCTCTGTTATTTGATTTATAAGATAGAAATATTATCTTTTTATAAATTCATTTATTTATTTTTGGCTGCGTTGGGTCTTCGTTGCTGCGCGCGGGCTTTCTCTAGTTGCGGCGAGTGGGGGCTACTCTTCGTTGCGGTGCGCGGGCTTCTCATTGCGGTGGCTTCTCTTGTTGCGGAGCATGGGCTCTAGTTGCGCAGGCTTCACTAGTTTTGGCTCCTGGGCTTCAGTAGCTGTGGCTCGTGGGCTCTAGAGCACAGGCTCAGTAGTTGTGAAGCACGAGCTTAGTTGCTCCGCAGCATGTGGGATCTTCCCAGACCAGGGTTCAAACCCGTGTCCCGTGAATTGGCAGGCGGATTCTTAACCACTCTGCCACCAGGGAAGCCCAATATTATCTTTTCACCTTGGATATTAAAGATAAGGAAATCAGGGACTTCCCTGGTGGTCCAGTGGTAAATAATCCACCTTCCAGTGCAGTGGACGCAGGTTCGATCCCTGGTCGAGGAACTAAGATCCCACATGCCACAGGCAACTAAGCCCACATGCCACAACTACTGAGCTCGTGTGCCTCAACGAGAGAGACCCCGTGCCACAGACTACCGAGCCCATGTGCTCTGGAACCCGCGTGCCACAACTAGAGAGAAGCCGGACACCGCAACTAGAGAGAAACCCGAGCAGACCACGTGCTGTGACGAAAAGATCCTGCATGCCTCAACAAAGATTCCATGTGCCTCAACTAAGACCCGACTCAACCAAAAAAGAGGGGGCGGGAGGATAAATAAATAAAATAAACATTTTAAAAATAATAAAGGTAAGGAAATCAACATCCTTTTGCCATCTCTCATCTTGCATCTCTCCTTCTTGGTTCTTGTTAATTTTATTAGTTTTACTGGTATAATTTATAATATTAACATTCTGAACAATATACAGTAGTAATTAAGAGAAGGAGCTCTGGAACCAGACTGCCTAGGTTGGAATCTTGGCTTTATCATTTTGTAGCTTGAGCAAGTTACTTAGTAGCTATTTCTGTTTCCTTATTTTTACAATGGCTATAACAATAGGTTCTACCTCACAGGGCTATTGTCATAATAAAAGTACAGCACTGGAACAGTGCCTGACACATGGTAAGTATCTAGTAACTACCATATACTATATTAACAATTATTATGAAATAGATTTCCACAGTTGTTTTCATCCCAGTCCTACATTTCAACTGGCTTACATGTTCAGTTTCTCTGTTCATCTCTTGGTTGCCTAAAATTCATTCTCTAATAGTTCTTCAAGAGTTGCTAATGGGAATTCTATCTTCTGATCCTTACATGTTCAAAAACATTTAACACCTTTTACTTGAAAGAAAGTTTGGCTATGGAGAATAAGAAGAGCTATTTTGAGCACTTATTGAAATCACAGGTGATCTATCCTCATTAAACCATTATAGCTCATAATAATGCTATAAATCAAGTAGTAGGTACATCCCCTTTTACAAATGAGAAAATTAGGACACAGGCAGGTCACACTTCCTTTCTCAGACTTTGCTGGCATTGCACCACTGTTATCTACCTTTGAATGTGGCTATGGAGAAATCTGAGGCCAATCTGATTTATTTCCCCTTAAAAGTGTCTTGATCTTTTTGCCTGGATGTTCAAAGAATTATTTATTTTTGAAGTCCAGTAAAATTCAATGGGATATGTCACAGGGGTCATTCTGTGTCAGTTTCCTTGGGACAGTGTGTATCCTTTCAATCTGTAGATTAAAGACTTCTCTCACTTACATGAAGTTCTCTTGAATTCTACTTTGATTATTTTTTTTTTCTATGTGTTCTATTCTCCCTCCTGTGGACATGCTGGATATCCTTTGTCTTCTATATCTATAATTTTATCTCAAATTCTTTTTAGTTCTTTTTAAATTTCCATTTCATTTTGCTCACTTTTTCAACCTAGCCCTCATAAGTCTTACTATGTTGTTATTTTTGTCTGCCCCCCCTTTTTCCCCATTCATAATGTGACTTTAATTTCTTCGATTTTTTTCTTTTTCTTAATTTTTGAGTTCTGCTTGCTTATTTTACATTTACTTCTTTTGTCTCTCATTATGTCTTCTGCTTTGAGACATTATTTTAAACTGTTTCATTAAGTCCTTTGAATTCATAACAGTATGTTTGGTGTGCTTCATGGCAGTATTTTTCTGGAAAATTTCTTTATTTGACATGTCCTTTTCCTATTCCTTTCCTCCTTTTCCTTGTACATTTGCTGTATAGATCTCCTGCTTGTTTTCTTTTGAGTATTACTCATTACTGAATGAAAGGAGTTCTTCAACCACTATTTGCAAGAAGCAACTGGGACAGTGAAATGAGCAAGTGGTGAAACTTCTGTGGCCCAGAGTTAGTGTGTGTGTGTGTGTGTGTGTGTGTGTGCGGGGGGGTAAAAGAGAAAAAAAGATGAGATGGAGACACTCACACAGATTGGTTTAGCCTGTCTATCTCCCCAGCAACTACAGAGATGCTCATAATATAGTCTCTCCCAATGCTTAGTTTATTTACAGACTGCCTCCAACATAGATAACATTTTTAAGGATTTTATCAATCAGCACTGCCTTGCCCCGCTACTTTACAATGCCAAACAGAGTCCTTGGAAGTTCCCACAGCTTGTGCCCCTTAAACTTTCATTGCAAACCAGAGTGACGGTTCTGTTCCTCTGGTGTACCACCTATTTAGTGCTCCGCCAACTTTGTCTGAGAAGTGAGGTCACAGCAGGTATTTAATCTCAGCATCCTTCTGTACTCTGCTGTAATTTTCACTGTATTTTGCAGGCCATCCTCATTTATTGTGCCTTAGGGTTACACTGGTACCTTATTTTGTCAAAGCGTTTGGTTTCCTTTTTTTTTTTCGGCTGTGCCACATGGCTTGTAGGATCGTAGTTCCTTGACCAGGGATTGAACCCGGGCCCTCGGCAGTGAGAGCTAAGAGTCCTAACTGCTGGACTGCCAGGGAATTCCCATCTTTTTCTTTTTTGGGGGCAATATCAAAGATGACAAGATGACAGACGTGACTTAATTTTGTTATTTTAAAATATTTTGGTATTTAAAACTTTATTTTTTATTTTAAAATTGAGCCGTTTTTAAAAATTGAATGCCTACCTTCTCACAGAGAGTGGGTACCTCAGGCCACGCTAAGTGGGAAAAACAGTTTCAAAATTCTATGCACACCCTAGTCACAACAAGATCTCTCATCATTATATAGCTAGTAAGGAGCAGAGCTTGTATTCAAATCCACGTCTGTCCTGATCCAAAGCCTGAATTCTTTTCATCATAGGACTTTCTCTTAAAGAATATAGATATCTCTTTATGGTGTCTTTAATATGTTTTTTCTTTTTTAAATTTTAATTTTCTTGGTGTATAGTTGATTTACAATGTGTTAGTTTCAGGTGTACAGCAAAGTGATTCAGTTATACATATACATATATTCTTTTTTAGATTGTTTTCTCTTAAAGGTTATCACAGAATACTGAGTAGAGTTCCCTGTGCTATACAGTATGTCCTTGTTGGTTATCTATCTCATATATAGTAGTGTGTGTGTGTTCATCCCAAGCTCCTGATTTATCCCTCCCCCCTCTGTCCCCTTTGGTAACCATAAGTTTGTTTTTGATATCTGTAAGACTGTTTCTGTTCTATAAATAAGTTCATTTGTATCTTTTTTCTGGATTCCACATGTAAGTGATATCATATGACATTTGTCTTTCTCTTTCTGACTTACTTCACTTAGTATGATAATCTCTAGGTCCATCCATGTTGCTGCAAATGGCATTATTTCATTATTTTTTATGGCTGAGTAATATCCCATTATATATATGCCACATCTTCTTTATTCATTCCTCTGTCGATGGACATTTAGGTTGCTTCCATGTCTTGGATATTGTAAACAGTGCTACAGTGAACACTGGGGTGCATGTATCTTTTCAGATTATGGTTTTCTCCGGATATGTGCCCAGGAGTGGGATTGCTGGATCGTATGGTAATTCCATTTTTAGTTTTTTAAGTGACCTCCATACTGTTCTCCATAGTGGCTGTATCAATTTACATTCCCACCAACAGTGCCAGAGGGTTCCCTTTTCTCCACACCCTCTCCAGCAGTTATTGTTTGTAGATTTTTTGATGTTGGCCATTCTGACTGGTGTGAGGTGACATCTCATTGTAGTTTTGATTTGCAGTTCTCTGATGATTAATGATGTTGAGCATTCTTTCATGTGTTTGTTGGCAATCTGTATATCCTCTTTGGAGAAATGTCTATTTAGATCTTCTGCCCATTTTTTGATTGGGTTGTTGTTTTTTTTGACATAGAGCTGCATGAGCTGTTTGTATATTTTGGAGATTAATCCTTTGTCAATTGCTTAATTTGCAAATATTTTAATATGTTTCTTCTTAAGAACATTTTTCTGTTAACTACTTTTCTACTTCCTGGTTTTTAGTGTGACAAGTACAAGACTGGAGTTATTGATGGGCCCGCATGTAATAGCCTTTGTGTCACAGAAACTCTTTACTTTGGAAAATGCTTATCGACCAAGCCCAACAATCAGGTATGGACATTATGAATAAACAGTCCAGATTTATGGTACTCTCTGATTTTACCTTAAACTAAATTAAAGCATTGTTAAGAGCATTCTTGAACTAGAACTTTCGGACATTTTAAATACTTCAATTGTGCATGCGTTGATTCACTCATCCAACAGATGTTTATAAATCCCCTATTCCCAGCATGTTCCAGACACTGTTTTAGTTATTAGGAAAATAGTGGTGATTAAGACAGATAACTTTCCTGTGAGTCACATTATTCCAGAGGGATGGGGAACATAAACAGTTGATAGATAAATAAATAAGCAAGGAAATTACAGAACGTAGTGTGTTTTATATAGGTTGTACACAGGATGGGTTGATGAAAAATGTAGGGGATGGTGAGGGTAGAAATATGCTTTAGAAGAGGTGAACAGGGAGGACCTTTCTAAGATAAAATTTGAGCTTATACCTGAATGAAGAATTAAACTAGAGGCATGGGCAGAGGACAGGATGAGCTAAATCACAAAAGAAGAACTATAAATAGCTGATAAGCATAATGAAAAAAATGTTCTACCTCAGCTATCATCAAAGAAATATAAATTAAAACAATAGGACACCATTGTGCTAGAAGAAAATACAACAAAACATCAAAACCGGGACTTCTCTGGTGGCGCAGTGGTTAAGAATCCGCCTGCCAATGCAGGGGACACAGGTTCGGTCCCTGGTCCAGGAAGATCCCACATGCCGCGGAGCAACTAAGCCTGTGCACTACAACTACTGAGCCTGCGCTCTAGAGCCCATGAGCCACAACTACTGAGCCCGCATGCCGCAACTACTGAAGCCCGCGCGCCTACAGCCTGTGCTCCGCAACAAGAGAAGCCACCACAATGCGAAGCCCGCGCACCACAACGAAGAGTAGCCCCCGCTTGCTGTAACTAAAGAAAGCCCGTGCGCAGCAATGAAGACCCAATGCAGCCTAAATAAATAAATAAAATTTATTTTTTAAAAAAGTTAAAATCCATTGGAAAGATATAACTTGATAGCTTCCATCACTAGTTATTAATAGATTCTAGAACAGATCTCTAAGCAATTCCTTAAGTAGCACGATATCCTAAGGTAAAAGCAAGTGCAATCAACCTTCTAACACTTTCTTTTTAAATCTTTTAAAAAACACTTCCTAGGGACTTCCCTAGTGGCACAGTGGTTAAGAATCCGCCTGCCAATGCAGGCGACATGGGTTCAAGCCCTGGTCCGGGAAGATCCCGCATGCCGCGGAGCAGCTAAGCCCATGTGCCACAACTACTGAGACTGTACTCTAGAGCCCGCGAGCCACAACTACTGAGCCTACGTGCCACAACTACTGAAGCCTGCATGCCTAGAGCCCATGCTCTGCAACAAGAGAAGCCACCGCAATAAGAAGCCCGCGCACCACAATGAAGAGTAGCCCCTGCTCTCTGCAACTAGAGAAAGCCCGCGTGCAGCAATGAAGACCCAGCACAGCCAAAAATAAATAAATAAAATAAATTTTTTTAAAAAATGAAGCAAATATGGCAAAAGGTTAAGGTCTGTTGTGAAGATAGTAGGTACACAGGTGTTTGTTATATTGTTTTCTATATGTCAACATTGTTCTAAGAACTTTTCATGTATTTCTCTTTGATCCTCACAACCTCCCTATGAAAGAGGTATTATCATTATTTCCATTTTATTGTTAAAGAAACTGAGGCAAGAGAGGTCACAAGGTTAAGAAACTTGCAGAGCAGGTTTGCACTGCAACGAAGAGTTGCCCCCACTTGCTGCAACTAGAGAAAACCTGCACGCAGCAACGAAGACCCAATGCAGCCAAAAATAAATAAATAAATAAATTTATAAAGAAAAAACAATCAACACTGGTTATCCTTGGGCAGTGGAATATTGCATGATTTTTATGTTCATCTTTTTTCTTCAAATTATTTCTAAATTTCCAATATAAATACTCATTCATCTTATAGAAATTTAAAATAGATTTTAAGTCTACACTACTAGCCATGTTTAAGGGGATTTCTGAAATAAAGTCCAATATTTGAGTATCTACTATGTGCTAGGTACTGCTTAAGGCATTGGGAGAGACCATGGGGAATAAGACAGACAAAGCCTCTGGCCTCATATGCCTTATGTTTCGTGTGAAAGAGGACAGATGATAAAAGAGTCAATAAAGAAATAAGATCATTTCAAGGACTTCCTCGTGGTGCAGTGGTTAGGAATCTGCCTGCCAATGCAGGGGACACGGGTTTGATCCCTGGTCCGGGAAGATCCCACATGCCACAGAGCAACTAAGCCCGTGCACCACAGTTACTGAGCCTGCACTCTAGAGCCCACGAACCACAACTACTGAAGCCCACTTGTCACAACTACTGAAGCCCGCGTGCCTAGAGCCCATGCTCTGCAACAAGAGAAGCCACTGCAATGAGAAGCCAGTGCACTGCAACGAAGAGTAGCCCCTGCTCGCTGCAACTAGAGAAAGCCCGCGCATAGCAACAAAGACCCAACGCAGCCAGTAGATAAATAAATAAGTAAAAATTTTAAAAAGGTATAAGATAATTTCAGACATTGGTAAGGGCTGTGAAGAAAATAAAATGGGGTCATGGCTTAGAGAGTGACCTGTGATGGAAGAGGGATCTATTTTAGGTAGGGGGTTGGGGAAGGCCTCCCTAAAGTGACATCTGGGCTGAGACTTGAATGATGTGAAGGAACCAGCCGTATGAAGATCGGTGAGAGTGCATTCCAGGCAAAACCAACAGCAAGTGAAGGAGGTCATGAAACAGGAATAATGCTGATAGGTTCAAGGAACATAGAGAAGAGACATGTAGATGGGATATAGAGACCCAGGGAGTAAGTGATAAAGATCAGGTTGGAGAAGCAGGCCAGCTCATAAGAAGCCTAGCAGACAATGAAAAGGGCTTTGGACTTTATTCTGATTGAATTAGAGGGTTTGACGCAGAGGAGTGATTAATATTATTACCAACTAATATGGTCATATTTGGTTTTTATATATAAGCATGACTAGACTGCCCGGGTTAATATGTTGGCTTTGCCACTATTGTATTCCCTTCATCATGCTGCTTCACTTCTTTCTGCTTCAGTTTCTCTATCAGTTAAATCAGGATAATAATAGTATCTACTGCATAAGGTTGTTATAGGGAGTAAGATAAATTAGTAGACTGTAGCACAGAGTAAAGCACCATATAATGTTAGTTTGATAAATAGCTAGATAATTAATAGTGACTAATTCTGGGAATTAGAGAAATGGGTGTAGAACTTTTCCTTTTATCTTTCTGTGTAATTTGACTTTAAAAAAATTATATTTACATCTATAAACACACTAGAAATATGAAAGATCTCAAATAAACAACCAAACTTTACAACATAAGGAATTATAAAATGAAGAGCAAACTAAACCCAAACCTAGCAGAAGGAAGGAAATACTATGGATTACAGCAGAGATAAAGGAAATAGAGAATAGAAAAACAATAATAAAGAAATAATAATAAAGAAAATCAATGAAACCAAAAGTTGGTTCTTTGAAAAGGTCAACAAAATTTGACAAACCTTTAGCTAGATGGACTGAGAAACAGAGAAGACTCAAATAACTAAAATCAGAAATGAAGCGGGGACATTACTATCAGTTCTACATAAATAAAAAAGATTATATGAGAGTGCAGTGAACAATTGTACACCAACAAATTGGATAATCTAAATGAAATGGGCAAATTCCTAGAAACACAAAACCTACTAAGAAATAGAAAATCTGCATAGACCTATAACTAGTAAGGAGACTGAATTGGTAATCAGGCCTCCCAACAAGAAAAGCCCTGCACGTGTGGGCTTCACTGGTAAATTCTACCAAACCACTGGCTACTGGACCACCAGGGAAGTCCCACATTAATCCTTATTAACTTTTGCTGGTTCAACATATGAAAATTGAGCAGTGTAATACACCAAATAAACAGAATGAAGGAGAAAAAAAGGATCATCGCAATTGATGCAGAAAAGGCATTTGACAAAATTCATGATAAAAACACACAGCAAACTAGGAATAGAAGGAATAGTTAGGAACATACTAAAAACACTTATGTGAAAAACCCACAGTTAACATCATACTCAATAGTGAAAGACTGAAAGCTTTTCATCTAAGAACAAGGCAAGGATGCCCACTTTCACCACTTCTATTCAACATAGTACTGGAAGTTCTGGCCAGATCAATTAAACAAAGAAATAAAAGGTATCCAAATGGGAAAGGAAAAAGTAAAATTATCTCTGTTGACAGAGGATATGATCTTATTTGTAGAAAAACCTAAATATTCCACAAAAAAATCATTAGAACTAATAAATGAATTCAAAGTCCACACACAAAAATCAATTGCATTTCTATACACTAACAATGAACAATCCAGAAAAGAAATTAAGAAAACCATTGCATTTATAATTGCATCAAAAAGAATACTTAGGAATTAACTTAACCAAGGAGGTGAAAGACTTGTACAGTGAAAACTTCAAAACATTGCTGAAAGAAATTAAAGACATAAATAAATGTAATCACATCCCATGTTCATAGATTGGAAGACAATATTTTTAAGATGTTAATGTTACCCAGCGTGATCAAGATTCAGTGCAATCCTGAGCAAAATCCCAAAGACAATTTTTTGCAGAAATAGAAAAAGTCCTGAAATTCGTATGCAATCTCAAGGGACCCTAAATAGCCAAAACAATCCTGAAAAAAATACCAGAAAGCTGGAGGACTCACTTCCTGATTTCAAATCTTACTATAAAGCTGCAGTAATCAAACAATGTGGTAGTGGAATAAGGACGGATATATAGACAAATGGAATAGAACAGAGAGCCCTCACATATATGGTCAAATGATTCTTTTTTTTTTTTGGCTGCATTGGGTCTTTGTTGCTGCGCACGGGCTTTTTCTAGTTGCAGCGAGTAGGGGCTACTCTTCATTGCGGTGCATGAGCTTCTCATTGCAGTAGCTTCTCTTGTTGCGGAGCTCGGGCTGTAGGCATGCAGGCTTCAGTAGTTGCAGCACATGGGCTCAGTAGTTGTGGCTCGTGAGCTTAGTTGCTCTGCGGCATGTGGGATCTTCCCGGACCTGGGATCGAACCCGTGTCCCCTGCATTGGCAGGCAGATTCTTAACCATTGTGCCACCAGGGAAGTCCCTCAAATGATTTTTGACAAGGGTGCTAAGACCATTCAATAGGAAAAGGACTGTCTTTTCAACAGATGGTACTGGGAAAGCTGGATATACACATGCAAAAGAATGAAGGTGGACCCTTACCTAACACCATTCTCAAAATTTAAGTCAAAATGGATCAAAGATCTAATGGTAAGAACTAAAACTATAAAACTCTTAGGGACTCCCCTGGTGGCGCAGTGGTTAAGACTCTGTGCTCCCAATGCAGGGGGCCTGGGTTCGATCCCTGGTCAGGGAACTAGATCCCACATGCATGCTGCAACTAAGGAGCCTTCCTACCGCAACTAAGACCTGGCACAACCAGATAAATAAATAAATATTTTGAAAAATAAAAAATAAATAAAACTCTTAGATGAAAACATAGGGCAAAAGCTCCATGACATTGGGTTTGGCAATTATTTCTTGCATATGACTCCAAAGCCACAGGCAACAAAAGAAAAAATAGACAAATTGTACTTCATGAAAATTTTTAAATATTGTGCATCAAAAGACAATATCAGTAGAATAAAAAAGCTCACAGAATGGGAGGAAATATTTGCAAATCATATATCTGATAAGGGATTAATATATAGAATATATAGAGGGCTCCTAAAACTCAACAACAAAAAAACAAACAGCCGGATTCATTCTCGAAAAAGGTATACAAATGTGCAATAAGTGCATGAAAAGATGCTCAGCATCACTGGTCATTAGGGAAATGCAAATCAAAACCACAATTAGGGAATTTTTTGGCAGTACAGTGGTTAGGACTTTGCGCTTTCACTGCCGACGCGTGGGTTCGATACATGGTCGGAGAACTAAGAAAAAAAAAGCACACGGTGAGATACCACCTCACACCCATCAGGATGGCTACTATCAAAAAAACCAGAAAGGAAGGATTGCTACGTGTCCTTGGAATCATTTTCTGGTTGTATAGAGAGTGAAATATTGACAAGTGGTAAAACAACGCAGGACAAGCATTGCTCAGTAAAATAAACTCTGTGAGTTTATTCTGGAAAAAAAAAAAAGAAAATAACAAGTGTTGGCAATAAGGCAGAAAAACTGGAACCCACTGTTGGTGGGAATGTAAAATGGTGTAGCCGCTGAGAAAAACAGGTTGGCAGCTCCTCAAAAAATTAAAAGTAGCATGACCCTATGATTCAGAAATTCCACTTCTGGGTATATATGTAAAAGAATTGAAATCAGGATCTCGAAGAGATATTTGTATATCCATGTTCATAATATTCACAATAGCTAAAACATGGAAGCAACCCAAGTGTCAATCAGTGGATGAAAGGAAATGCAAAATGTGGGATATTCCTACAATGTAATAGTATTCAGCTTTAAAAAGGAAGGAAATTGTGATACATGCTACAATGTGGATAAACCTTCAGGACCTTATGAAATAAGCCAGTCACAAAAGGACAGATTCTGTATGATTCCACTTATATGAGATACTTAGAGTGAGTCGTCAAAATCATAAAGACAGAAAGTGGACTGGTGATGAGCTGGGGGCTGGGGGAAGAAGGGGAACAGGGAGTAGAGAGTTTCAATTTTACAAAATGAAAAGAGTTCTGGAGACAGATGGTGGTGATGGTAGCACAGCCTCATGAATCTAATACCACTGAACTGTATGTTAAAAATAGTTAAGATGGTAAATTTTCTATTTTTGATATTTTACAATTTAAAAAATGGAAAATAATAAAACTGATGACCATGGTCAAATATATATATATATATATATTTAGGTATGCGATACTTTTATAATTTAAAAAAATTAAGGAAAAAAGCTTTGAAGTATGATTTCAAATTTGCAATTCAGGAAGTCAGCTCAATCTCGGTTTTGTTGCTTTTGTGTTTTTTTAAGAGGAGGACACTAAAAATATCGTGGTAGATTAGAGTTTTCTACTCTGCCTAAAGCATAACTTGTCATTCTTTTCACAGATGTATTTAGGGATTTGGGATAATCTACCAGGTGTTGTGAAATGTCAAATGGAACAAGCACTTCATCTTGATTTTGGAACTGAATTGGAACCAAGGAAAGAAATAGTGCTATTTGATAAGCCAACTAGGGGAACTACTGTACAGAAATTCAAAGAAATGGTCTACAGTCTCTTTAAAGTAAGTATATGCATTCACATGTTGCTAGTGTGAAGTGGTACTCTTCTGGAAGCTGGCAGGACCTCATTCTAAGCCATAAAAATGTTGGTATTCTTTGACCTATATCAGGGACTCTATCTTGAGGAAATAATTCAAAGAAAAAAATGTATGGAGGGTGTTTAACATTACTTACTATCGCTAAAAATGTCCAGATGTGAGAGTTCATTAAGTAGCTGGGCTGCTCTATAGCTTGACATTAAAACTGATACACTTTTTTTAAAAAAGTGAAATAAAATTTGTAGACTGATTGCAATTTTTTTTTTTTTTTTTTTTGCGGTACACGGGCCTCTCTCACTGTTGTGGCCTCTCCCGTTGCGGAGCACAGGCTCCGGACGCGCAGGCTAGCGGCCATGGCTCACCGGCCCAGCCGCTCCGCGGCATGTGGGATCTTCCCAGGCCGGGGCACGAACCCGTGTCCCCTGCATCGGCAGGCAGACTCTCAACCACTGCGCCACCAGGGAAGCCCGCGAATTATTTTTTTAATTTAAAGAAATACTCAGAGATTAAATAGAAGTATGAAAATATTGGGAATTCCCTGGGTCCAGTGGTTAGGACTCCGCACTTTCACTGCCAAGGGTGCGGGTTCGAGAACTGGTCGGGGAACTTTCGCAAGCCACGTGGCACGGCCAAAAAACAATGAAAATAATTACACTTTTGGAAAGAATCTTTTTCTCATTTTTATTGCTCTTATAACTCAAAATCTTTCTTTTCTTTGAACAGTTTACAGTTTTAGACTGTTTTATGCTAGAGTCTCCACAGGGAAATACTTGTAGCATTCATTATTGGAACACCTTGAATAAAATAGTATAATAACAATTACAAAATAGGAGAAAATAATTTGTAGTTGACCTGTTAACTTTGGATATGGGCAAATTACACTGCAATTTTGCAAGTAAGTGTATGAATAAGACAAAGATTAATTAATGGCTTGGTTAACTATTTATCTACAAGGTCTAAGGAGGCTATGGGCGTTAAGGTGGCTATTTCTTAACATACTTAGCAAAGTGGGTTTCACCTCAAGTACATAAAACATAGTTCTGACTCACTTAGCAAACATAAATATTTGTAAAGGTATTAAGTCTCCTATGGGTATTCAGTAGCAAGATTATTACTTAGCATGGTAATTATCCCTGTAAAGGAAGTTAGTATGTTACATATGAGATTCTTGTTTTTCATTGCTTCTGTATAATTAGCCAAATTCTTATCTTTACAGGCAAAGTTGGGTGACCAAGGCAACCTCTCTGAACTGGTTAATCTCATCTTGACAGTGGCTGATGGAGACAAAGATGGCCAGGTTTCCTTGGGAGAAGCAAAGTCAGCATGGGCACTTCTTCAATTAAATGAATTTCTTCTCATGGTAATACTTCAAGATAAAGAACATACCCCCAAATTAATGGGATTCTGTGGTGATCTCTATGTGATGGAAAGTGTTGAATATACCTCTCTTTATGGAATAAGCCTTCCATGGGTCATTGAACTTTTTATTCCATCTGGGTTCAGAAGAAGCATGGATCAGTTGTTCACACCATCATGGCCTAGAAAGGCTAAAATAGCCATAGGACTTCTAGAATTTGTGGAAGATGTTTTCCATGGCCCCTATGGAAACTTCCTCATGTGCGATACTAGTGCCAAAAACCTAGGATATAATGATAAGTATGATTTGAAAATGGTGGACATGAGAAAAATTGTGCCAGAGACAAACCTGAAAGAACTTATAAAGGATCGTCACT
This sequence comes from Monodon monoceros, assembly GCF_005190385.1. NCBI lineage: Eukaryota > Metazoa > Chordata > Mammalia > Artiodactyla > Monodontidae > Monodon > Monodon monoceros. The sequence goes on from NW_021703774.1 coordinate 99,861,677, forward strand.
GTGAGTCTGATCTGGACTGTGTCTATGGCACGGATTGTCGAACTAGCTGTGATCAGAGTACAATGAAGTGTACCTCAGAAGTGATCCAACCAAACTTGGCAAAAGCCTGTCAGTTACTCAAAGACTACCTGTTGCGTGGTGCTCCAGTTGAAATTCATGAAGAATTAGAAAAGCAGCTGTATTCCTGTATTGCTCTCAAAGTCACAGCAAATCAGATGGAAATGGAACATTCTTTGATACTAAATAACCTAAAAACATTACTGTGGAAGAAAATTTCCTACACAAATGACTCTTAGTTCATTTGGACATTGTGACCATTTTAAGAAACTTAGCACTTCAAAAGAAAAATCTTGAACATTTTTTCTAAATGGTTTGATTCAAATCCTTGCCAGTTATCACAAAACTCCTTTCCCCTGATCCTAAGGAAGCCATCATCTTAAAATACATGTTGATTGCTGAAGTAATGGCAGGAGGTATAGGATCAAAAATATTCATTCCTGCCCTTTTAGAAACGCTGGTACATTTCCTAGTACATTCACTGTGTAACTATTTTGACTAATGACTTAAAATAATGCTGTGAAAAGCCTCATTCCATAAACATCAAAGGTCAGAGTATTTTGTAGATTTGTTAGCCAAAATATCAGTGCTGGAAATTGTGTTTGCATTGAAGCTGCTGTTTAAAAGAAAATTTATAAATTTACTAATGTCTCAGCATGGTAAAGTTTGCACATTAACAGAAATTAAGACTGCAAAGCAGGTAAATTAAAATTACTCCTTTATAAACAGATGTTGGGTTAATAGCATGGTTTCTTATAAATACACTTTACTCATTTAGACATCACATTTTATGTGGCTTCAGAAAGTTTTGACTGGCTCTTACCCACTGAAAACCCATCAGAAGCATTCTACTTGGCAATATATAATTGCCAATTTTAGAGGCTGAATATGGATGAGTTCATCATCCTAGATTTAAGGGTCTGTATCTTAGTATCAGCCAGCCAACTGGTCTTCAAAACTCGTATCTTTAGGCCACAGACCTAACACAGGTACACATATGCTGAATCTGAGCTATGGGAAAGTGGGACATTAAGAGCAGGACTCTGAAATCATAAACTTCCTATTAATAATTTTCCATTTTCAAACAAACAGTATTCCCTACTGGCCAAAGGACTGTTTCTCAAGAGGCATGTAAATATATCCATCTCTTTTTCTCATGTAAACTTGATATACAAGGGTTAGTATTTGCTCCTCTCTTTTGTGTTTATTCAGATCTGGCCTTTCAACTCCATAAAACGAAACACCTCTTCTTATAATTAAAGAACCAGTATTTTCGAGCTTCCCTGGTGGCGCAGTGGTTGAGAGTCCACCTGCTGATGCAGGAGACACGGGTTCGTGCCCTGGTCCGGGAAGATCCCACATGCCGCAGAGCAGCTGGGCCCGTGAGCCATGGCCGCTGAGCCTGCACGTCCGGAGCCTGTGCTCCGCAACGAGAGAGGCCACAACAGTGAGAGGCCCGCGTACCACAAAAATAAATAATAAATAAAATTTAAAAAGAACCAGTATTTTCTGCTCAAAGGTTTCACCTGGATAAATGTGTTAAAATTATATGACCTTCATTGGAGAGCTATCATCTCTCAAGAACTAAAGCCGCGGAGTAGCATCAGTTTCACTTACTTGAAAATTGTAAACTTTGAAGGTACTTTTTCTTCCAACTCATCATGTGGTTACAATAAATGAATGGAAGAAATATTTCTAGGGGAAGGTTTGTCTGTTGCTTGCCAGACTTTTTAAGGACAGCTGCACATCATACAATTCAAGGGATAACTCCTGTCAGGAAGAACAGATGCCCAAGGTATGGACTTTGAGGCAATATGTAAGATTTTCTGGAAAAAGCTACACTTGTTTCTGGAAGGAAAATACTGTCAATTTCAGGTACTTCCCACAGTTTCATTAAGAAGAGCTTAACACAGAAACAGCTGCTTGTTCAATAAGTTTATTACTGTCTTTATCTGAAAAATCTTCATAGAAATTGTGGTTTGGTTTATTAACTCTCAGCAGCCCGTTCCTGAGCTCTAAGGAAGCTTGCCTTCTTCTGAGCTACCCGGTCTTTCTTCTGGGCAAGTGACATTTTGGGACGGTTCCACCTACAGAACAAGGTAAAAAGAAGAGAAAGGGACATAAATTTTAAAAACCATAGCGAAAGAGAATAGAGAATATTTAACTTTGAAAAAGACACCCTTTGTAATAAAATGGAGGTCAAATAATCCCAAGTCCAATACCTGTTCTCTTCCTTAGTTAGCCTATTAAAAAATGCAGTAATTGACAGTTACAATGTACTGGGACAGAATGGGCCACCTCGGTAGCATCCAAGGCTAATACATTTCTATCACCACAATTACTTTAGCAAACCTGGTTCCCCTCACCTCTGCAACATCATGCAGAGCTAGTGATCGAGTTTGCACAACTTCACTCAGAGTCTGAGCGAGATGAAACAAGGCAGGAACCCCTCCCAACCTCTTTCTCTTCAAAAAACAGTAAAGCACATACCTCTTCTTTTTAACTTCTTTCTTAGGCTTCTTCTCATACACTGGATTCTCTCGTATTGCAGCATGAGCCTTCTTATACATCTCCTCCATCTGAAACAAAGCAAAGCAAACAGTACTTGGTTTCATTTCATATGCCCTAAACAGTAATAAAACACACTATTCTACTGCTTGCTCTATTTTGTCCTTCTAAGCCAGATTCTCAAAAGGAGCTAAACTAGGTCAATATTGGTATCTTTTTGTAACCCATCTTTTCCTAAGAAAGTCCCAGTTTTTACCATAAGCAACATGAATTGACACTGTTCACAAAACATAACAATCTTCCTCAAGAAAAATTCTCATGTATTTCTAAATAATTCAGCTATACTTCATGAGTCACTCAAGTTTAAAGCAAACTGTTTTCTGTAGAAACACATTTTATGCTCATTTAAAACCATCTGACCTAAATTCTTTCATTCAAGTATGGATACATGCCAGCATTTAAGATGTCAAGATGAAAAATATATGGACTAACAAGCAACTGCCAAATACATCTCTGTCCTCCCACGTTCCCCATATGTCTATTTCCCACTGATTTCTGATAGGTCTTTTCAAAAGTTACTCCCAGGATCCCACACCAGGAACCTCTTGATCTACTACCACAAATCACCAGTATCTGGCAGCAGTATCAGGCCCCTGTGGAATCAGAAAGAGGCCTGAATTTCCCTAGAAAACCGCTGTCCAATTAGAAACATTAATGAGAATCTTGTTCTAAAATTCAACAAAAAACAATGCTGCAACTCTCTGAAGTGTTTTAATACCCCCACCCCAAATGACTATTGATCACATGGAAGATCAAGTCAGGAAGAGAAACTGTAAAATGTGTGAAATTCAGTAACAATTACAGCCTTCCTGAAGAATGAGTCAAGGTAATCCAGGTCTCTAAAACTACTCATTCCATGTGAGTAAAATGCAATTACTGGGCTTCCCTGGTGGCTCAGTGGTTAAGAATCCACCTGCCAATGCAGGGGACACGGGTTCGAGCCCTGGTCTGGGGAAGATCCCACATGCCGCAGAGCAACTAAGCCCGTGTGCCACAACTACGGAGCCTGTGCTCTAGAGCCCACGAGCCACATACGCCTACTGAAGCCCATACGCCTAGAGCCCGTGCTCCGCAACGAGAAGCCACTGCAATGAGAAGCATGCACACAAGGAAGAGTAGCCCCCGCTCTCCGCAACTAGAGAAAGCCCGTGTGCAGCTACAAAGACCCAACGCAGCCAAAAATAAATTTTTTAAAATGCAATTACTACATGCATTTGTATAAAGCTCATTAGCAAAGGAAAATAATGCAAAAACAGAAAGTGATCTTTCCCTCAATTATAACTCTATTTTAAAAATAATTTTCAGACATAGGTATGCCAAATACAAAATATGCAGCAACAGGAAAAAACCTAATAAAAACAATTACTTGATATATATCAATTTACATATAATTCTGTATTTGTAATACGTTTATAATAATCTGTGATTTTTGTGTTCTATGCCTTCACTATCGAAACTCGCACTGTCATCATCAATTACCGCAACGTATTAATAGAGAGAGCCCTGAGACTCCACTTTAGGGGTGATAAACTTTGCAACATTAAACTGACTTTTGAAAACACGGGTCCCTTCACTTTTGCAACATCACACAGAACTAGTGATAGAATCTGTACATCTCCCTTTTTGTGTGCATGCCTGAGACACTGAGAAAGTCCAGAACATAGCACTTATCTGCTAAGAATGAAGAAAGAACCTTTTTCCCCATGACCTCAAAATGAGTGAAGTCTAGTAACTAGCACACCTCGTATTGGAGTAGATTATGACCACATGAATGAAATTTATAAATACAGAACAGCCAAATGCATAAAAGCCACCAAAGGCTTTAAATTTGGATGCCTGAAGCCTGCCATCGTTCAGCATCTAAAAGATTCCTAAAAGCTTGTTGACAAGTCCAGCTCCTCCTAACAGTATCTTGTCTGACTTTTTAACCTACCCTAGGTCCAACATCCCAATTTCATTTTAACATGCCCATATTCAACTTTTAACTGTTAACCTGAAATAAAACTGTATTAACATACCCACTCAAAACAGGTAGGAAACCCGGTTCTACAGATTTACCAATACAGGTATTTTTAGTTAAATTTTTACCATGTCTGGAGTTACGTTGTTCTTTATGTATTGAGAGAATTGTTTCTTGTAAGCATCTTCATCTTCTTCAATCAGGTAACGCATATAATCTGCAACGTTCTGCCCCATGATGTGCTTTCGGTGTACCTCAGCATTGAATTCTTTGCTTTCTGAATCATAACCAGGGAACCGTTTGGTACTGAAATAAAGTTTTCCACGTTTTAGTATATATTGGTTGAAATCAGTTCCCTAGAAGGAATTCATTTCAGTAGCTGCCATCAGTCCCGTCTTGAAACAATTAATTGCATCATATGCAACCAAAGGACCAACTACTGACTGCTCAGTTAGTGGGACATCATCATTCAGCAGCTAATTTTTGAATTCCAGGATAGAAAATCATGCCACAAGCACCTTTAAATACCATTAAATGAACCAAGGCCACTATATAGTTCTCCTTATTTCATAGCAAAGGACAGCCTACACTCTTATTTCCAGTTGAAGGTTTAAAAATTCATGTCTTTTTCTCAAACTTTTTTCCCCCCTAGAGTCCATATTTCCCCATAACTCAGTAAACAAATTTTCATTCTGAATTAACCAAACAAAAAAAAAATAGGGGGAGTACTGGTGGAATCAAGTTGCTCATTTCTAACCAAAACTTAGCCACACACAAAGGTAGTGGTTTCAACACTGGCTCTTCCCTTTATTGGCTCTAAAACCTTGGACAAATAATTTTACCCCAGAACCCCAGTCTCTTCATTTATAAACCATGTTACAGTTCCTTCCCACCCTGCCAGGTTCCCTTTGCACAGTACCCAGCACATGGCAGGTACACAATGATAGCTACTATTACTCTAATTGGTTCAGTTATCTCCACAGCCCAACCAGTTAGAAACAGTGCAGTACTGGAGTCCAGGCGACGAGGCCCTGAATACTATTATTACCTGTGAGGGATAGACAAGCCTCCATCGACAGCTCCCTTCAGGGCCCCAAAAACTTTATTCCCAGTAGTAGTCCTGGCAAGCCCTGCATCCAAGTAACAGGTGAAGGCACCAGGTTGACCATCAATGCTTTCAACATTGTATTCATCTCCAGTCACCTCGACTTGGCCTTCATAAATTTTGTCCATACCAAACCTATTAAGAAGCTATTAACAAAGAAGCCAATCTAAATGCTTGTTAGAATATATTCAAACAACAATATCTCAAAATTCACAACTTTAATGACCTGACAAAAAATTTCCTTCCAAATCACTTTTTCTCTTTATCCCAATCTGCTTTTAAATATCAATTTTTAAATGCCACAAAATTTCAGATATCCAATTTTACCAACAAGTGTTAACTGTTTAACAGTTTCTGAATCTGCTACATTGTCCATACCTGATTCTTGTAGCAATCAATAAGGACATAATAAATTTGATTCTTATATATTTACTCAAGGGAAGTAATCTCCACCTTTCCTCAGTCATATTTAGCTATAATTCAACAACCAAATATTATCATAGGCAGTTTTAACTTCATCACAATATTACGAGTAGGATCCTGTGCTGAAGAGAACACCTTTTGTGGCTCTACCCTGCCACTGTATTATGTTAACATGTGCCACTACTCTGCTAGTTATCTATAGTGCCTTTGCCCCAAGATGCTCATATAAAAGACAATGTCCCAACCCAAACATGTTTATAACCAGTGAAGATGTGGGTCCCCAACAATGATGCATGCTTAACAATTCCACTGCAAAACAAGGTCAGAAAACAGAAACAAGGTAAGATCACATTTTCATTTCCTTTTATAGGAAATGTTGCCACCCAAAGGCAAAGATTATTAAAACAAAAATGAATCCCCCCACCAATGCCTACCCCCGCCTCAAAAGCTTAAGGCACTGCTTCTCAAAATTTAGCATGCATATAAATCACCTGGACACCCTATGAGAATATAAATTCTGAAGGTGTGGGGTATAGTCTGCATTTTTAATGTACGCTGATGGTAAGATCTACACTTCTGACTAGATCTGTCCAACAAAATAGTCACCAACTAGCCACAACCGGCTATTCATATTTAAGTTAAAAACTCAGTTATCAGCAGCACTAGACACATTTCAAGCACTTAATAGCTACATGTGGCTAGCGGCTACCATATCAGCACAGATTACAGATATCCATCAATGCAAAATAATTCTATTGGTCTAGATATACCCAACAAATGGGAGAAAACAGAAAAAAAGGCCTCCCCAGATATAAAGTACATCTCTGTCTTAAACAATGTATTTATATAAAATTATCTTCCCTGGTGACGCCCTTATAAGCCACAGGGCAACAGGAGGCACTCCTCTCTCCCCACAGCTAGCTGAAGGTGTCTTATCCATGTGTGAACCATCTATGTTGCAGACAACTCCAGTGAGCTAATTCCAAAATACATCACTTAAAGTAATCTTGTACATACCCTGCGTGCCAGCAGCAGGCCAGTACAATATGCTGCAGCATAATTTGTCAGGCCAACCTTCACACCATACTTCGGGAGTTCATGAGCATAAGCTGCACAAACTATCATATCTCCTTCTATACGGGCATAAGCAATCTACAATAAGAGAAAAAACAGGTTAGTAATCTGTTTTCACTGTTTTGTGGATTACTTCCTAAGTGCCTTCTTTTTCAAAAGATTTAACAAAAAAACAGACACAGATCTGCATCACTTAGTATCTTTGTTAAACCCACTCACCTTCAACGATTATGGCCTGGTCAACTACAGAAGGTAGGTTTATGAGTTTGTGTATGTTTGACTAATTTCACGGTACATAAGTCTCAAATTACCACAGACATCGAATATTAAAATACCTTTGGAATAAGTTATACTGTAGTTCCTTACTTCTGAGAAATACTGAAAAGACCTTGAGTTGGGAAAGCTGGTGAATTAAGGAGGCACTTTGAAAAATCAAAAAGGAATCCCTGATTATTTCAAACACCTTTTAAACTAAGCATATCTAAGTCCAACAATGTTTCAGAAAACCTAATATTTAGTTATCTGAACTTAGGTATGGAGGAAGAGATTGCCTTCACAACCAACAAATTAGTCTGCCCAGAAAATAAATGTGCCTGTCTCCTCCAAATCTCAAGTACGAAAAGTTTTCCTAGTTGTAAAAGCCCAGAAAACTACCTTCTAGGAGCAAATTGCCACTTTCTGTAAGTCTTTTACGTGGGAGACACCTTCATAAGTATTTACTAAAACCTATTTTGAACAGTAATCAAGAATAAAAACAATCTTAAGAGTCTAATTTAACATTCACAACTACCTACCTCTTCAAAGTATTGGATAAGTGAACTCAGTCCACAATAAATTCTATTATCTTACTGGAATTGGAATGGGCAAGAACCTTCTACTGGGTCTCAAATTTACCCTCCCACCCCCACAAAAATAGCACAGTGCCATGAACTTCTCTAATCCCCCCCACCAATTAGAAAGTGAATGGAATTAAACTGGATCAGGATTGCCAAACAGCTGATCCTCAGAGTATTTTTTACAGTACCAATTTCCCAGGCTCCAACTTCAGACCTACTAAAAGAACTACTCAATGTTCTTTGGAATGCCAGGCACTAGACTAGATGAACCTAATGCATACGTTGTGTTTTGCTCCCCGAGTACAACTTTTCTACCACAGTGAGGGCAGAAGGGGGGGTGGAGGTTACCATCCATTACTTGCGTCTAGAATACAACTTACCTGACAAATGATATCTCTGTTAGTTACACGAACTATCATTCTGTATTTGGGTGTGTTGTACTTATTTTTATCTTGAATTACCAATCGTTTCCGAGCATAGTAGTCAGTTTTGCCCTCTGAAAGAAAAAAGTAATTTAAAAAAGTCTATTCCAGTACAAAGCAGATTCTTTTCATGTCGTGAACATGAAAACCTGACCATACCTCGCCGTCTTCTAAATTTCACTTGGTATCTCTTGAAGTAGGCCTTATTCTTGACAACTTTAACAAACCCCTTTAAGATAAAAAAATGTTATTAAAACTTTGATAAATGTTTTAGCTTCTGATACTTTTGACATTTGTGTTAACTGTGTAACAAAATAACACTTAAACTTCAAAAGTGAATCCAGACACAACCATCACTTTCTCAAATCTGAAGTCAAGAATCACTTTTTCTCCTACTTTCCATATGTCAAGACTGACAGTTTCATAAAGCAAAATAAAAATGAATCGGCAGGAAAAATGGAATGAGAAAACATACAAAATGCAGGCCAATTTATTATATTCACCAGATATAAAACTGTCACATTGATTTTAAATTCTTAAACTTACTCTCAACTTTTGTTCCCTATTGGACCAGCAATAATCCTAGTGACCAACTTTGCAAAACACCGTTCAAGACAGCAATCTTGCAAACGTCAATCTGTTCTTAATACTGTCCCATTTCAAGAGCCTAATATTTCCCTCTTTCCACAAATGTTTTTCAAAAGCCTAAATTACTTGCCACAAAACATAACTGGCCAAGGATATATTCAGCAATTACTCCCGATTAAAACAACACTGACCCCCACCAACTAAAGCAACACCCACCTGAAGAATCATTAAAAAGCGAAGCCAGCGACGATATAGAGAAAGAGGCAGGCGACGCATACCAAAGTAAATGAGCTTCTTTTCGGGGCCCAAAGACCCCACAGCCTCCAGGTTCTACTGACGGTTGTGGCTTAAAAGCCACTTCGTCGGCCCCAAAAACACAGGTTTTCCGAGCAACTTGCCAGCCCCGACGCTCTCCCGGAAAACCCACCAAGCAGTCATGGGTGGAGCTGGGTCCGAGGAGCTGCAGCCCGTCTCCACTCAGGCATCCCCCAGCTAGTCTGAGACTGACTCTACGCAATCTCCTCGTCCCGGCCGCCTGCCGGTGCCCCCTCTGCCGGGCCAGCACTACCCCTGCCGTTTGTCTACTATACTCACCCCATCCCCAATCCTCTGCCCCAACTCCCCCTCTTCTTCAACCCCTCCCCCCGCCCGCTTGTGCGCCGTGGCAGCCATTAAGGCCACGCTGGGAGCTGCAGCCCGACCACGGCAGAGCCGGCAATCTAATGGCATCCGATCCCTGCACCGCGCCAGATGGAACCTAGGCTGCCTTTAGGACAAGGAGAGGGAACCCCCGTGCATCTGTAGCCCCGAGACCGAGATACACACTCACCATCCTGTAGAACACAAGCTCTAGCCGCCACCGAGCTGCAGAACCAGCACGGCTCCGGGGGGGGAAAAAGGCCGCGGCGCGTGCGCAGGCGCAGTATGTAGCGCCGACGCTCACGCCAGCGACGTGTGGAAGAGAGACCCGCCGGCCTCCTGGCTTGCAGTACTCCACCCCCTGCTGGTGGGAGGACCGATGCTGGACTTCGCCTTCCCGAAACAAATCCTCAAAGTCGCGGAGTCCCAATCTCCTGACTGGTGATCCGACAGGGAAGGGCGGTGATCAGTAGCAGGGAGGATTGTAAAATGCTTTCACTTTCCTATGCTAGGAAGTTGTTTCATAACAAACATTATTACTTTTGTAAGCAAGAAAAAAAAAAGTTTAAAAATTAAATAGAATGAATTAGCTCTAGAGCCCCTTTGCCCCCTCCTTGACTACTCCTCCGGGTCCAGAGCATGCAGATTCCCCCTCAGGAAGCCAAGCCTGGGTTAGGGGCCTTCCCACAGCACCTTTGTACCTGTCTCAGCCTACCTAGATCGTAAACTCCCTGAGGGTGGGCCCTGCTGTCAAGTTCACCTTTGAATCTCCAGCATTTAGCACAGTACTCACATTCAGTAAGTATTCGGTATTTGTTAAATGGTAAAAAAAAAAAAAAACCTACTACTGTCTCCCTCCATCGTCTTCCCTGATCCCTGACTGCCTTATTCCTTTTCCCTCCCTCCATCACTCTCATCTAGTCAACATAACTTTTTTCTAAGTCCTTTTTTTCATTCTTTTAAAACTAATTGCAACTTAAGAATTCCCTATTCTCCACACAGAGACTGAGAAGAACCAATCAACCAACCCACCAAACAAAAAAGCACCTCAAGAAACAGTATTCCCTCACCCGACAGTATTTCAAAGGTGGTCTTTGGGCTATTGCATGGGAATTGTTTGGGTACTAGGTAAAATGCAAATATCTGAATATTCACCACCCTTAGTAAATCAGACTGGCTGGTTTGGGGACTGGGAGTCTACATTTTATATTTGGCCTCAATCAAGCCAAGCCAAAAGGTCTCAGGAACGTAGAAAATAAATTCTATTTTCCCAATATTGGAATTTACTGACTCCACCAGGAAAAAAGACAAATTACATACTGGCACAGCAATTTAAAATTTACCCATCCTTAGAATGAATTTTAACTCTGTACCCCCATCCTCCAATGATTTAAGACTGCTCTTGGGACATGAGTGTGTATAAGTTTAACCTAGCAGGAAAGAATCAGCATGTAAACTGCTCAGTGTCAGAGATGGAAGAAGGGTCTGCTGAACAGAATGACCAGATAAGTGGTTCCAAAGAACTGCCACTTGAAACAAATCAGAATCGTGAGGCCAGTTTCCTCTGGTTTCAATTTGTAACTCCTTTTATAACCAGAAAAATTTACATTGAGTCCACTCTGGCCAAGGTCTACAAAGCCCTCAAGGAGAAATGCTGAAACATTCCTCACAGGCAAGTGTGGTTCCATCTTTGTCGAGTGGCTTTTGGAAATGTAAAGAAAGAGGAATACAATTTGTGTTTATAGAAAGTACATAAGACCTTCATTTTGGTAGTCCATCAAGTTATTAGCCTACAAAACATGCCACGTGTCTTGGTCAGGCCCTGCTTACATTGCAGGTGGAATCGTCAAGAGGGAAAGTCTACCTGGAAATAGGTCCAGCCCTAATTTTTGCACGTTGTAGGGCAAGGGTACATATGAAGGCCACATACCATTAACCTGAATATTTGGATGTTATGAAGCAAGCTAACACACAATTAAATGTTTTATTCTTCTTATCTTGCTTCTTCTTACCTTATAAACCTTTATAAGAACAAAATTAAAATATGTGAACCTATTCCCTTTGGTTGCAGCTGGGGGGTTGTGGCTAGCGTGGCTGGCTCAGCCAGTGCAGTTGGTGACACCAGGAACCAGGGGGAACTTGTCCAGCATCCTCGACCAACATAATCTTGTTCAAGTAGTAATACTTAAAAATCACAGTAATGGGACAAGTCAGTTTTGTGTGCCTCCTGATATCATGCACTGAGAACACAGTCTAATTTAATTGTCTGATACATGATGAAACTGCAAACAAACCTAGATTGAGGGATATTCTACAAAGTAACTGTCTGCATTCTTCAAAAGTGACAAAATCCTGATGGATAAGGAAAGACTAAAGAACTATTCCAGATTAAAAGAGACCAAAGTGACATGACAAACTTCATGCAATGTGTGATCCTAGACTTCATCCTGGACAAGAAAGGAAAAAGAGAAAAAGGAAGGTTTTTTATTTCTTTTGTACGAAGGACATTCTCAGAACAATCAGTGAAATTTGAATGGAATCTGTGAATTAGATGGTAGTAATAGATCAATGTTAATTTTATTTTGATAAGCACACTATGGTTATATATGAGAGTGTTCTTATTTTTTAGGAAATATACTCTGAACTATTTTGGAGTAATAGATATTATTTCAGCAACTTACGCTCAACAAATGACTCAGAAAATAATTACATTTGTGTGTATGTACACATATACATACATGTAAAGAGAAAGAAAATGATAAGGCAAACATTAAAATGTTAACAGTAGGGAATCTGGAAGAAGGGTATATGAAAATTCTTTGTACTGTTCTTACAACCAATCTGTGATCTTGAAATTGTTTCAAGATAAAAAATAAAACATTGGGAATTCCCTGGTGGTCAAGTGGTTACGACTCGGTGCTTCCACTGCCCGTGAAATACCTGGTCGGGGAACTAAGATCCTGAAAGCAGCACGGTGTGGCCAAAGGGGGAAAAAAAAAATAGGGAAATTATTAAAAATAAAACATTGATTCCTGTTAGAAAAGGAAATATTTCTTTTATTATTTGAAATGAAAGCAAACTCAGTTTTACCAAATAAATCAGCAGTTTTTAGTTCTGGTAGTGATTATTTAACAACAAAATATGGAAAGTTTTCCCATATTTATTTTCCCATATATGTTACCCATATATTATGAATTTGAGGTACCTACCTACTGCCCTGATCAGCTAGTTCTTTATTGAAACCACCATAATTATGATCAAAAAACATCTTAAGTTATCTCAAAATGTTTTTTTTGCAATTGTTTTTTTATTAAATCATGATGATGACAGATTTTTTAATATTTTATTTATTTATTTGGTTGCGCTGGGTCTTAGTTGCAGCACGCGGGCTCCTTAGTTGTGGCATGCAAACTCTTAGTTGCTGTATGCATGTGGGATCTAGTTCCCTGACCAGGGATGGAACCCGGGCCCTCTGCCTTAGGAGTGTGGAATCTTAACCACTGCACCACCAGGGAAGTCCCTGAAATTGGTTTTTGCTTTACATGACCTTATGGTTATACACTGAAGGATAGCAAATAGGTAAACTCCTTTATGGTTGGATCCCCTCTTTTGATATCAACACATAAGAAACATTTTAAACCTGTATTTTTTTTGCCACACCGGTTGGCATGTGGGATCTCAGTTCCCACAGTGGTCCCTGCAGTAGAAGTGCAGAATCCTAACCACTGGACCGCCAGGGAAGTCCTGTAAACCTGTATTTTTATCTAGGAAAAAAATAATTAGTCTTCAATGAAAGAATAAGCTTTGTTTCTTAACAGGAAAATGTATAAAGCTATGATTTTTATAGGACTGAAAGTCAACAAAATATCAAGGACAATCAAACATAATTAAGATTGAGCATGTCTGGGTGTTCTGTTCATAGGCTATTTATGTTTGAATGACTAATAAGATAAAGACATACAAAATTCATAAATTATAATATATTTATTCCATAAAACTTCCTTTTTATCTCTTCATTTCAGCAAAATCTCTGTGTTGTCATCATCAAGATAGCTCATCATTTGTGTTCTACATATAAGAAGGCCAAATTGGACAACTTTTCTTGGGTCATTGTGGTTCTTGAATAATTTTTATTAATTTCAATTTGGAGAAACTTTGCTATGCTGAAGCAAGAGAAACTGGAATTTTAAATAATGTTCATAAGGCAATACTTAGATTTGGAAATGAACCGGATTTTTCACATATCACATTCAAACAATATAATGGTATCATATATGATAAATTCTTGTTTTCAATAGAATACAATAGAAACTATTACCAGATATTTTGGTATTATATAAACCACTGCCAGTTTTATTGCAATTTTCTCTGTCTCTTACAATAATATCCACATCCACCCAAGTTTTGTTATTATTCTTACAATATTTCAACGATGGGGTGTAATACAGGAAAACAAAAATAGTAGTATGTTGCTCAATTTGTTCAAATGTCTTTTCAATCAGACTATATACACTGACCTATTAGGGTCAGAAAATAATCTCTATTGAAATTAGGTTTAGGTTTATTTGTACATGTTTTCTTCTTCACATTCATGCAAACTTTTCCGTTTCCTTCTTCTAATTTCCTTATATTTCATTAGAATGTCACATTTGTTGAATATTCCTCATGCAGTTTCATTCAATTTAGAAAAAAATGTGTCTACAATTTTCATATTTTTAAAAATTAGATCTGTTTGGGGTTTGAACACTTGTACTATGATTAAAAGCAAGTAATACTACATATTAAAAAATTAGCACAAATTTAAAATTCACTTTTTTCTGCCAAAGACTGATTTGCTCATTATTTGAGCACCTTCTGTTGTTTCACTTTACTCTTCTACAGCCTCTCATGTCTGGTCTAAATCAAATTTAACTTTTAACACAATGAAAAACCTCTGGAACCAGGAACTGGAACATAAAGATAAGCAAGAAATTGGAGGCTTGGCTTTACTCAGTCATGAAACTTCGTTATTCCAGAATCTTTTGTGTTCACATTATCACAAAGAAAGGATTCAACAAGTTAATTTGTTTTTTTGTCTTTCCTAAAAAAAATTTCCATTACTCAAATCCTCCTGTACTCCAAAGCTGTATCTGTTTCAAATGTTAACAGCAGCACAAACCTAAAACCTTCATGACATTCAGACACAATTGCCTTTTGTGTCGAGGACACGGCACAAGAAATGTAGAACAGCAATTCCCTGGGGCCTGGAAGGTGTTCATTACCAGGGCAGATGCTTAGAGCTTCTGGTGAGAGCTAAATGCCGAGTCCTAAATGACAGAGGCAGCCATAGCCATGCATTCCTTGATAAATTTACTTTCCTGTGTGTTTGTGATATGCAGGGTTTTATTAAGTACAGGACCAGGGCAAGGGGCCTGGCAAGGGCGCCTCTTGCCTGGATTAAGGGGAGGTGCTTTCTGGAAACATCACAACCACCGAAGATCACCTGACTTGAAATGTCTGAGCTCCTCCCTATTGGCCTGTTCTTCCGGACTGGCCTCAATGACTCACACTTGATTGGGAGGGTAGTGAATGGGGAATAGAAAGGGAGTTGGAGGATTTCTACATATATGTTAGAAACAGCAAACATCTACTGAGACTTTACTAAGTGCCAGAGTCTATGCTAAACGTTTACTACATTTTCTCATTTAATCTCAAAACTGCTTTAGCAGTAGTTCATTATCCCCATTTTACAGATGAAGAAAAGGATCCCACAGCCAATCACAGTGGAACACAGGGATTTTTTGAATCTAAGCCTGCCTTAAAACTGTACTAAAATAAGGACCTTGTACTCTAAAAAAATTCATAAATGTGTATATTTGACTTTGGAATATATTCCCTGATGTATTTTTGTTTGACTAAGGGGTAAACATTCTTTGGCTTAGACTAACAACAAAAAATAAAGGTGAAACTGCAGCTAGTAAACTGTTGTCATCTTCTAAGTTATCAAAATGAACCTGAACTTCTGAACTTTCTGAAACTTCCAGAAAATGAAGACTTAACAAAATTCTGATCAGTTTGAACTAAGGAATGTAACTTGTTCACTAGATGAAGCCCATATTATTAGAAGTAGGAGAGAAGCCCTTTAAGCTAAAGAAGACAGTCTCAGGACAAATCTGAGAAGTCCAGAACCACTGTGTTAGATGCTTAGTTAATACATGAAAGTCCAAAAACTTAAATGATTCAGTAATATGTACATGTTTTCCTGGAGACTAGATTTATAGTAAGTTATTAAGAAAAAGTTTGAATGTCTAGGGATTGCTAAACTTTAGAGGTCAGTGCTGCTTTCAGGGCAGTTATCACATACCTGCTCACCTAATAAAATCTATTACTGCCACAAAATCCATGGAGGTATGAAATTAGGGGAAAGAACCTACCTGGGAATTAAAAGTATGTGTCTTCTTCTTTCCTGGAATCATCAAAATTAACTATAGTCTTATTTCGCCAGTTCTTCAAGGCTTAAAATATATGACTAATGACAAACTCCATACATCCTTTTGAGATTCCACTTGTTAAATGACACTAATAATATTTGTCTCCCTCTTCAGTTACTTCGGGAATATAAGGAGGACCCAAGGTACACACAAGAAAGCCCACCAAGTTCTTTGGGAGAAACAACATAAATTATTGTGGCTGATTCTCCCCTTACGACATGACAGTAAAACCAGCTTCTGGATTCTCCCTATTTCCTGAGTCAACTTCTTCAAGGAAATATTGCTAACAAAAAAGGTGTAATTAGATCTGTTACAGACAACTTCAAAGTGATGGTCATAACGTTCTGAGTCATTCCTGTATTTCTGTGAGGGGTCAGCATCTTGAAGAGTCTGTGATTAAAGGCACAGTGTCTTGAATGGCACTTGGTACTGGCATCATAGCCATTAGATGAGTGAATACTCAGAATGACTCTAGGAGCTCCAATGGAGGGCAGGACAAGTACATGTAATGTACTTGCTATAGAGCAAATAACACCAAAAGCCTTATAGTTATACTTGATGCCTCTCTTCTAATCAAGTTCCACATCCATACCCTGGTGGTGGCTGTATTTTTTTTTTTTTTTTTTTGGTCACACGACATGGCTTGCAGGATCTCAGCTCCCCAGCCAGGGATTGAACCTGGGCCACGGCAATGAAAGCCCAGAATCCTAACCACTAGGCCACCAGGGAACTCCTGTGGTGGCTGTACTTTTATATATATATGTAAATAAAATATCTGACCACTTCTCATGCCCTGGTCTAAGCTACCATCATCTGTTACCTGGATCATTGCATTAACCTCTTAGCAGTTCTCTCTGTTTCAAACCTTGCACTCCTACAATCTATTCTCCACACAGTCAGACTGATCTTTTAAAAGTATGTCAGATAATGTCACTTCTGTCCTCAAAACCCTTCAATGGCCAAAGTTCCCGCCATAGCCTATGAAGCCCTACAGGGTCTGTCCCTGCCCCTATGTATCTCTGACTTCATCTCCTCTCATTCCATCCCTTCCTCATTCTACTCCAACTTACTGGCCTCGAAGCCATGCCTATCTTGGAGCTTTTGCACCATTCCCTCTCTCTTGATAGCTCATCCCCCAGATATTCATGGGATGTGCTGCCTTACTTCTTTCAAGTCTCTATTCAATTGTCTTCCTTTCAGAAAGGCCCTTCTTAACCACTCCATCTAATATAGAACACTCCATCACTCTCTATTCCCCATAGACTGCTTTTTCTACAAAGCATTTATTACCACCTAGCAATTATCAATTTATTTGTTAGTTTTTTAATAATCTATCTGCCCTCCCTATAGCAAGCCCTCCCCTTAAGGAAAGGAGGGACATTATCTGTTGCAATCACTGCTGTACCACCAGCATGAAGAACAGAACTTTGTATGCAATAAATTGAATGATAAATGAGAATAATATCATGATAGGCACATGATAATCTCTGATCATTTATTCTGATTATCCCATTTATCAATTGGTATGTAACAATCTACCTCAAAACATAGAAGCTTAAAATAATACCATTCATTTATTTTGCTGTGAATCTGTAATTTGGGCAGGTCTCAATTTGGACGGCTTAGCTCTGGTCCATTTGGCATCAGCTAAAGGAGCTGAACTGGGGCCAGAAGGATCCACATTCAAGATGGCCCATTCACATGGCTGGTAATTTGGGCTTGCTGTTGGCTAGGAGCTTGGTTCCTCTCCATGTGGGCCTCTCTATGACTTCCTCGCAGAATGGTGACTTGGTTCTTAGACAGAGTTCCAAGAGAACAAGGTAGAAGTGCATGACATAGTGTGATTTCTACAGTACTCCACTGGACGAGGCAGTCACAAAGGCCCACCCAAGAGGAGAAGAGGCATGGACTTCACCTCTTACCCAGTAAGTGGCATGGTTCTAGAAGCACATGTAGAATGGAAGAGATTGTTACAGACATCTATGAAAAATACAATATTCTAGGGACTTTCCTGGTGGTCCAGTCGTTAAGACCCTGTGCTTCCACTGCAGGGGGCAGGGGATCGATCCCTGGCTGGGGAAGCAGCGTGGCCAAAAACAAACAAACAAACAAAAAAATAATCGTCTATTCTAATTAAACCAATTTTTGAGAAACCATAAAATAATTATAACAAAAAATATATTGGTGTGTATGGAACTGTGCTACATAATAACTGTACGTTTTGGGGGCTCATGTTACAAGTTATGCTTAGAGTATCTCAGAAAAAGAAATATTCAATTTCTTTCTGGTCTTCACCTCTGGTCCTACCTTCTGTGGCTCTTTTCCAGCTTCTATAACCACCTCTTTAAAAGGGACTTCAACCAGGACTGAATTCTTGCTCTTTTCTTTCCTCTACTATTAAAAAATTATATTAAATAAAATTTAAAATAGCAATTAAAAAGTCATTAAATGTATTCTAACCACACATCCCAAACGTTTTCTTAACTGTCTTCATTTTCAAATATTCCTTCTTTTGTGTAGTTGGATACGCATGATTGTTTGTCTTTTAATTTTACGTGAGGTATTTTTTGATGTTTATAAGTTTACAGTTGATTATGGGTAGTTTGGTATTGCTTGCAGTGCCTCTGTGCACCAGAAGGAGGACTGCACTCAGAAAGCTGCCAGAGGGGTTTCCCTGGTGGCGCAGTTGTTGAGAATCCGTCTGCCAATGCAGGGGACACGGGTTTGAGCCCTGGTCTGGGAAGATCCCACATGCCGCGGAGCAACTAAGCCCATGAGCCACAACTACTGAGCCTGCACTCTAGAACCTGTGAGCCACAACTACTGAGCCCACATGCCACAACTACTGAAGCCCGTGCGCAGCAACAAAGACCGAACGCAGCCAAAAATAAATAAATAAATAAATTTATTTAAAAAAAAAAAAAGAAAGAAAGAAAGCTGCCAGAAGATCAAGCTGTATTTCAAGGGAGAAAAGTCAGTAGGGAAATGAACAAATGACTTGCTCCTCTCCGTCCAAGTGTACCTGAAGAAGGGCACAGCTACTGGCTACTGTCCCAAAATATGGGAAGTACAGGAGGAGGATGCAAATGAAAAGCTGGGGGAAGTTTTCAAAGATTCCTCTATTTCCACTAACGGCGGGGCAGGAGCAGGTCAGTTTTAGGGTTTGTGCATGTGTGTCTGTGTGTATATTTCAGGTGGGGTAGGGAGGATAGGGAGGAATGTCTCAGGGAGAGAACATGGGTAATGACAGTCAGTAGGTGTCAGTAAGCGACTTCACAAAAAAACAAAACAAAAACAAAACAGGAAGTAAGCACAGGACTTCATAGATATTATACAGTTCATATCCATGTGCACTTCTATGTTTGGCCCTAAAATATGAGATGACCTATATGTGTGCCACAACTGTCCTTTGTATTTCAATCTTCTATAATACACAGATGGACATTCTGCCTCCAGCACAGAATTGACTGTATCTCCTAGGCCCACTGTCTCCTAATTTTTGCCCCATCTCTTTAACCCATTAATACCTTCTGCCACTCTTTGGTTGAGATAAAGACCAGCTTAGTGTGGGACACCTTTTCAAGAATATCTGAGGTTCAGTTGTAGTGACTTTGTATGTTCTGAAGACCTTAAGTGACTGAATCACTTCTGGGATAACTTTAAATTTGAAACCACCAAACCAGAAAGACTCCAGACCATTATGGGCCCCAGGGCCAGGGTAGTGTCAAAGAGGGAGAATAGGCTTTAGTATCTGCACAATGTTCATTAGCACCGCAGTCATTGAATAGACAATTAGTATTTTCTCAATTTCGGTAAAGTGTTATGTAAATGCAGCTTCGAGACCTGTTCCCTCACCCTACCTTCCCCCCCTAGAAAGCTGCCTGTCCCAGGCCCCTGCCATGTAGGAATCCTAAATCCATCACTAGTTCCTTATCTGCAATGACCCAACAACATTTGGCTTCCTGACTTGGCTTGATGATTAGTCTCATCTTCAGTTTTTGAGTGGGTGCAATTGAGAGTCTTTGAACTTTGCTAAACTTCAAGTCTCATACAACCAATGTAACTGCAGTGTTTACACTGGAATAACAGGTTCTGATCAGCATTAGTATGGGTACTTAAGTGTAGTTTTAACTTCTTTGCTTTTAGTTCACTGTGCATACTTTGGCCATTTAATCATGGAAGTAATCATTAAAACATGGTGCTATCCCAGTCATAGTGAAGTAAAGGCCCAGTCCAAAAAAAAAAAGTCTAAAATGGCTCTTTGCTTTATTTTTTTTAATTTTTATTTTATATTGGAACATAGTTGATAAACAATATTGTGTTAGTTTCAGATGTATAAAATGGCTCTTTGGCTTAAAACCACAAGTATAAGAATAATTTTTTATCTGCCAAAAGTATAAAATTAACATGACTTTCTAGACAGAAGACTTAAAATTTTGCTGTTACCATTACTTGACACATTTGTTAATGAATCATAAGTCCTTTTTCCCAGAACAAAGTAAGTTTTTTCTCTATAACAGAGTAGATAACTTTTTTTTTCCTACCAGAATTCTTCTCAAAGAGAGCACTTGAGAAGAAAATATTTGGTTAAGGTGCTGGTGTGAAGAGTGAGATCCCAAGAACATGTTCAAGCAACAAGCTTGCTAAATTGCTATGCAGAAAGCCAGGTGAAGAATTTGCTTTGCTTCTGGAAGGGAGTAGGATAGATGAGAGAGAATAGAAAGCAGAGGGAGAAAAGTGAAGCTTTCTATGAATTGACCTCTCACCATGATCCCACATATCTTCAGCGAAGTCTACTAAAATTCACAAAATGTTGGTGGAAGTGAATTTCTTGTGAAAGCTCATGAAGGGCTGAGTTCTGGGAAGGCATTAATGAAAGAGGAACAAAAACAGCAAGGCCCAAAATATGAGCTAAAGGCAGAGATGGCCACGAAATCAGAAGCCACTGGGAAGTAACAGAAACCTTGATTAGGACATTGTATTTTACAGATCTCAGAAACTGAGGGGTAGACTTCCGGGAAGATGGCGGAAGAGTAAGAAGTGGAGATCACCTTCCTCCCCACAGATATACCAGAAATACATCTACACGTGGAACAACTCTTACAGAGCATCTGCTGAACGCTGGCAGAAGACCTCAGACCTCCCAAAAGGCAAGAAACCCCCCACATACCTGGTTAGGGCAAAAGAAAAAAATAAACAGAGACAAAAGGATAAGGACGGGTCCTGCACCAGCGGGAGGGAGCTGTGAAGGAGGAAAAGTGTCCACACACTGGGAAGCCCCTTCGCGGGTGAAGACTGCGGGTGGCGGAGTGGGGGAGCTTCGGAGACGCGGAGGAGAGCACAGCAACAGGAGTGCGGAGGGCAAAGCGGGGAGATTTCAGCGCAGAGGATCGGGGCCGACCGGCACTCACCAGCCGAGAGGCTTGTCGGCTCACCCACCGGGGCGGGCGGGGCTGGGAACTGAGGCTCCGGCTTCAGTCAGAGCGCCGGGAGAGGACTGGGGTTGGCGGCGTGAACGCAGCTTGCAGGGCGTTGGTGCACCGCGGCTAGCCGGGAGGGAGTCCGGGGTGAGGCGGGGTCTGGACCTGCCGAAGAGGCAAGAGACTTTTTCTTCCCTCTTTATTTCCTGGTGCGTGAGGGGAGGGGATTAAGAACGCTGCTTGGGGGAATTCCAGAGACGGGCGCGAGCCGAGGCTGAGGGTGCGGACCCCAGAGACGGACATGGGACGCTAGGGTCGCTGCTGCCGCCACCAGGGGGCCTGTGTGCGAACACAGGTCACTGTCCACGCCCCCCTTCCGGGGAGCCTGTGGAGCCCGCCACTGCCGCGGTCCCGGGATCCAGGGACAACTCCCCCAGGAGAACGCATGGCGCGCCTCAGGCTGCTGCAGTATCACGCCAGCCTCTGCCACCGCAGGCCCGACCCGCACTCCGTGACCCTCCCTACCCCCCGGCCTGAGTGAGCCAGAGCCTCCCCATCAGCGGCTCCTTTAACCCCGTCCTGTCTGAGCAAAGAACAGACGCACTCCAGCGACCTACACGCACAGGCGGGGCCAAATCCAAAGCTGAGCCCCTGGGAGCTGTGAGAACAAAGAAGAGAAAGGGAAATCTCTCCCAGCAGCCTCAGAAGCAGCGGATTAAAGCTCCACAATCAACTTGATGTACCCTGCATCTGTGGAATACATGAATAGACAACGAATCATCCCAAATTAAGGAGCCGTGTGGATGAAAGGCTCTTGGTACTGCAGCCAGGAGTTAGTGCTGTGCCTCTGAGGTGGGAGAGCCAACTTCAGGACACTGGTCCACAAGAGGCCTCCCAGCTGCACATAATATCAAACGGCAAAAATCTCCCAGAGATCTCCATTTCAACGCCAGCACCCAGCTTCACTCAACGACCAGCAAGCTACAGTGCTGGACATCCTATGCCAAACAACTAGCAAGACAGGAACACAAACCCACCCATTAGCAGAGAGGCTGCCCAAAATCATAATAAGTCTACAGACACCCCAAAACACACCACCAGACGTGGACCTGCCCACCAGAAGGACAAGATCCAGCCTCATCCACCATAACACAGGCACTAGTACCCTCCACCAGGAAGCCTACACAACCCACTGAACCAACCTTAGCCACTGGGGACAGACACTAAAAACAACAGGAGCTACGAACCTTCAGCCTGCAAAAAGGAGACCCCAAACACAGTAAGATAAGCAAAATGAAAAGACAGAA